>NC_057734.1:23534321-23642300 GCF_004010195.1 Chiloscyllium plagiosum | reverse complement strand
GGGGGCGGGCGGGCGAGAAGGGGGGGCCTCTGCCCATCATATATTGAAACCCTCATACAGCCTTTGTTACCTCGAGCTGAAAAATGTGTTGCTGGAAAAGCACAGCAGGTCAGGCAGCATCCAAGGAACAGGAGAATCAACGTTTTGGGCATAAGCCCTTCTTCAGGAAACATCAATTCTCCTGTTCCTTGGATGCTGCCTGACCTGCTGCGCTTTTCCAGCAACACATTTTTCAGCTCTGATCTCCAGCATCTGCAGTCCTCACTTTCTCCTTTGTTACATCTCGATTTGATAATTCCAATGTATTCCTGGCCAGCCTCCATATTCCCCTCTATGTAAACACTAGGTCATCTAAAATTCTGTTGCCTCTGTCCTTACTCCAATTAGCCCATAACTGAGCCAATACAGAACAATGTCTCCATTTTAAAATGCTCAGCCTTGTTTACAAATGCCTCTGCAGCTCCATTCCTTCCCACTTCTAATCTGCCCAGTCCAACAACTTGTCCAAATGCTGGACTTCCTCCCTTCTTGGTTTCTTGAGAATCACCAATTTTAAACAGTTTCACAATGGTGTCGGTTTTTTCAACTGCCAAGGTCTTAAGCACTGGAATTTCTTCCCAAAGTTATCCTACTTTCAATCCTCCTTTAAGATGCTCAAGGCCTTGCCCTTTGGCCGAGCTTTTGATCATCTGCGGCTTGTCAAATTTAAAAGCAAGGGAGAATTGGGTAATATTTCAGCTATGAAGCAGCAGACTTGGTGACTGGTATTTGGGATTTCAAGTTCATCTCTTAGTTGCAGAAGTTTTGCACCATCTTTACAACAGTATTATTTGTTTACATATTATATTAAGGATCATTCTGAAGTTATGACTTCTAAAGCTAGTGGGTCAGGTTTTGCTTATTTCTAAATTGGTACCCTAATACCATCTGAAAATTACGTAAATATATTTTCTGAAATGGAATCAAATATCCTCCACAAACTAAAATAAACAAAATTCAACACTCTGCAGGGATGATGCACAACATTATAGCACGGGCAGCAAAATAACCACAAAATCTGAACAGAAAAATGACTTGCCTTCAGATGATGGGGTAACAGCTCTATTCACAGCAGGGGTGGCTGATGTAGGAGATACAGCAGCAGCAGGCATGGCTAAAGATTCAGCTGGAACGCTGCCAGCTTGAGAAGATAAGATCATTCCACTTGAAGCATTTCCAGGACTGTACTGGGACGGTTGGTTACCATGTCTAGGAGATCGCGGTCTGTGTGTTTTGGGAGATAAACGGGAACTTGATCCTGAAGTTTCAAAGGAAAAGTTTAAATAGTTTCTAGTAACCATCGCACCTTAAATAAGATTATCCAAATTACACAAAAGTATTCTAAACAAAACTGAATTAATGGTTCTGTATTATACAGTTTCAAACAAATTCATATTTTCATTAACCAGATTATAATAATGGCCAAGAACAACCGTAACCAAAATTGTGGAATGAAACAATGAAAAACAAGAGAAAAATACCTAATTGGGAAAAGGCCATTCAGCTTTTCACATCAGTTTTCTTTAATGAAAGATGCACAGCTGTACTGATTGGCTTTGAACTAACCAAATTTAAAATGGTCAAGTTTAACAGTCAAAAATAAACATCCTTGGTCACTACTTAATTGCGAGTTGCTGCTACATTGAATGTATGAGAACTATATATTCATACATTCATGCCTGGGATGCTTAAATTATCTGGTTCTCAAATTCCATTATAACCTGTCTTTGTTGAATTTTGTGGGTTTCAGGTTTTTGAACAGGAAAAGTTTAAATGCACCACTTGGTGCAATTTTGACAAACTCAACTTCATATACAGTTCTACTGTTAATGCTGATGAGGGACCATTATAATTTTGATAAAACAATTCAGTCAGCAAAATAAGTGGATAAAATAAAAGATGAGAAAATTGAATTTAAATCCAATTTATTGTGCATATGATGCATATTTATACTCAAATTTGAACAGGTAAATAGTTACAGCTGCCTTTCCACGCAGCTTTGCTAACTAGCCAGACTTTAAGCGCAAATGTGGATATAGTCACATGGACCTCCATTCTGTAATGGAGGCCCACAGTTCAGGGGAGGAAAAAACAACCTTACAACATCAGTATAATGGTCAATTTAGTCTATCAGTGCAGGCCGATTTGTTTGAGAAGACTAATGAGAATGAGGCTTAGTCTGCCCTAATTAATTTTAAATGGCTTAGGAATGGCAGAATCAGGAGGACATGCATCTCAAAAGTTGAGAATGCAGTCAAATTCAGCTGCCTAACTGCAGGAGTCAGTTAAATTTGAAATGGATGGCATTATAAAATACATGAAAATCTAAAATAGGTTTACAATTTTTATTAGATATTAACATGCTGAAGGCACTGTATACAAGCACTGAGAAAATACTGCAGAGTTCAGTGAACAAAACAAATAGTGAATCAAACTTCTAACAGTTTTTGACAATGCCATTCCTCCTTTTCTCTATTGTCCAACTGCCCTTAAACTGAAAACAAGTGCTGGAGATCACAACAGGTCAGACAGCATCCACGGAGAAACAGCAAGCTAATGTTTTGAGTCCAGATGTCTAATGAAGTCATTGAGACTTGAAATGTTCGCTTACTCTTTCGCCATAGATGCAGCATGGCCCACTGTGATTTCCAGCATTTGTTGTTTTCGGCACAGATTCCAGCATCTGCATTAACTTGCTTCCACTTTGAGACTCCCTTACTTGATCCCACTCAACTATCCAATCAAAGACAAAGCAAATGCAGCAATGGCTAATCTTCTTGAATTATTAATGGAGAGCCTTTCACCTGATTTATCCTTGGAGACCTATTTCTTAACTACATTCTTCTCCTTGGTGACATTATTCACATGGAACCAGCTTCAACATGCATGCTGACAACTCTCAGATCTCTCTGTCCAACACATCATCTACCATGCCATGTGCTGCCAAAGTGCCCAACTAGCAGCTTTCCATGGGAGACAGGTTAGCAAGGTTAGATCTCATGGAATATATGGAGAAGTGTCCATTTGGATACAGAACTGGCTCAAAGGTAGAAGACAGAAGATGGTGATGCAGGGTTGCTTTTCAGACTGAAGTCCTGTAAGCAGTGGAGTGTCACAAGAATCAGTGCTGGGTCCAGGATCAGTGCTGGATCTACTTTTCATCATTTATATAAATGATTTGGATGTGAACATAGGAGGCATAGTTAGTAAGTTTGCAGACGACACCAAAATTGGTGGTGTAGTGGACACCGAAGGAGATTACCTCAGATTACAACTGGATCTTGTTCAGATGGGCAAATGGGCTGAGGAGTGGCAGATGGCGTTTAATTCGGATAAATGCGAGGTGTTGCATTTTGGGAAAGCAAATCTTAGCAGGACTTATACACTTAATGGTAAGGTCCTAGGGAGTATTGCTGAACAAAGACCTTGGAGTGCAGGTTCATAGCTCCTTGAAAGTAGAGTCACAAGTAAAGGAGGAGTTTGATATGCTTTCCTTTATTGGTCAGAGTATTGAGTACAGGGGTTGGGAAGTCACTGTACAGCCACTGTTGTGGCCGTACAGGACATTGGTTAGGCCACTTTTTCAATACTGTGTGCAATTCTGGTCTCCTTCCTATCGGAAAGATGTTGCGAAACTTGAAAGGGTTCAGAAAAGATTTACAAGGATGTTGCCAGAATTGGAGGATTTGAGCTATAGGGAGAGGCTGAATAGGCTGGGGCTGTTTTCCAAGGACCATCACAGCTGAGGGTTGACCTTATACAGGTATTTAAAATCATGAGAGGCCTGGATAGGGTAAATAAACAAAGTCTTCTCCATGGGGTGGGGGAGCTCAGAATTCGAGGGCATAGGTTTAGGGTGAAAGAGGAAAGACATAAAAGAGACCTAAAGGGTAACTTTTTCACTCAAAGAGTGGTGCGTATATAGAATGAACTGCCAGAGGAAGTTATGAAGATGCAGGTACTATACCTTTAAAAGAGTAAAACCTAGCAGTGACAGCACCAAGTGTTCTCAATAAGACACAATGTAACACGTGCTCCAGCTACTAGGGTAGCTAAAACAACAAAACAGATTCGAATTCAGCCAGTTTAAATTATACCCTGAAAAAAAAAACCTAATTTCAATCAAGTTTGAACTGAGTGTACTGACAATCTTAAAAGCCAATGACACAATCCGATGCTGTGGGGTATAAGACCAGAGAAAATTGAACAGTTGGGAGGAGAACTGCCACAAGACCAACTGTATGCTGCTACTCATAGTTCTGAGGGGTACCTCCTAGAGGGGGAGTTTGCACAGAGAAAAGCCTCAACACTGACCTGGAGAACCAATCTACCAATGAAGATAAGGAGAAGATTCGACCACTAGCTGGTTTTAAAAGCGGAATTTCTGTCAATCTTAATTGGGCCTTTTATCGGACAAGTATTATGGAAAGGAAGATAAAAGATAGGTTAGAGGAAGGAATTGTTAATAATTGTTAGTTAATTATTCTGTTATATTTTAAGAAATAAAGTTGTTAATTTTTACTTTAAATAGTTCTTGGCCTATCAAATTTTCACAGATTGCCGCATGGGATAAATCTTTTCTTTGTTGCTGGTTTTAAATTAAGCAGGAGAGTTTATCCTGTGTCATAAAAAGTGATGGAGGCTAGCACAATTGTAACATTTAAGAGGCATTTGGATGGGTATATGAATAGGAAGGGCTTGGAGGGATATGGGCCGGGTGCTGGCAGGTGGGACTAGATTTGGTTGGGATATTTGATTGGCATGGATGAGTTGGACCGAAGGGTCTGTTTCCATGCTGTACATCTGACTCTGACTCTATAACTGCTATTAACCAAATTTAACATGAGGAATAACGGAGTCACTGTAGTGTTGATGATTCCAATTGTTCCTTTGCCGTCGTGTAATTCTGAAGTAGACTGTTTGCTATTTCTCCAACAGCGCTCACTACTGAGCTCCAGACCCCTATACTACCACAAGGCCGACTACGTAATACAACTTACACGTCTGTTTCAGCTCACTACCCACTGAAAAGCACACCCATATCACTTATCTCCAAACTCAACTAAAATCCCAACATTTTTACTATTAGAAATTTGTTTATCTGCTCAAAGCATTATGTACCATATTGTCCACTGCAGTGTCAACGCTTCTCAATACCCAATTGTCATGGGGCATGGATAGGATAAACAGACAAAATCGGGGAGCTCAGAACTAGAGGGCATAGGTTTAGGGTTAGAAGGGGAAGATGTAGAAAGGACGCAAGGGGCAACTTTTTCCACGCAGAGGGTGATGCGTATAAGGAACGAGCTGCCAGAGGAAATGGAGGAGGCTGGTACAATTGCAATATTTAAAAGGCATTTGGATGGGTGTATGAATAGGAAAGGTTCAGAGAGATATAGACCAAGTGCTGGCAAATGGAACTAGATTAGGTTGGGATATCTGGTCGGCATGGATGAGTTGGACCAAAGGATCTGTTTCTATGCTGCACATCTCTGACTCTATGACACAAGCACAGCAGCACATTTCAAAGAAAATTAAGTTGCTATATCCATGCTTCCTTTAGTTTTGCGACTTTTGCTCAATTAAACCTGTCAAACAAAAGAGCAAAACCTCTGAGGTACAAAGTCTTAAAGCTGAATAAAATCCAGCTGTTACAGCGCCACTGCTGACTAGCTGACTGCACAACTATTTTTTAAGCAGATTGCAACAGTAATTGACATTCTTTGAAGTACCATTCCTGCTATAAGCTTCCTCAACAAATAAGTTAAGAAAATAAATCAAACAAAATAGAATGGAGCTGTACTCCATACTCCCTCTAATTTATTTTTTTAAAATTGTGTGAGAATCTCTAAAGTCCATCCGCATCATTAAGTTCTGAAAGTGAAAATTCTCCCTGCCAATCTTTTATTCTAGTTCCCTTCATGCCCCAATGAAATTAGGTCTCTCCCAATACTTAGTTGTTTTTTTCTACTATTGTACATCTTACAGTACATTGATCGCCACCTTATAAGGGCTCCCGCACTAACACTTGATTTGCCTTATTTCCAGATCAGTAGAGCGCTCATTCTTGTTGGACTGGACACGTATGTTTTAGGAAGTTTTCCCAAATATTTGTCACTCCATTCTTTATGCTATTACTGTCCTAATCTATGTTCGGTAAAGGCTCCAGCACAACTCCTTGGTGATGCTGACATTTCTATTTTCTAGACAGATTTGCTACTCTACATTAAAGACCACTTAGTAGTGGGAAGAAAGTACACTGAATAAAGCAATTGCAACCTTTTGGTTCATTACCTCTCGCTAGATTAATTTTCTTTTAAACCCTCTGGGAAATCCTCTTAATCAATATCACCATATCATCATCATCTTTCCTTCCTTTTCCATCTTTTCTTAACACCTCACACCCAGAAATATTTAATATTCAGGCCCATCCTTCCCTGCACCAGACCTGTCATGACCACGTCACATTTCATCATGGCAATTTGCAACTGTAACTTGCAATTTTTATTATTATTATATTCTATGTTCACAAACATGGACAGTATTCTGATTTAGACTTCAGTACTTTCTGACCTACCTCAACTTAACCTATTAACTTATTCTCTAAGCTGTGGTTGCCTGTCAGTCTTTAAGTATTTTGTGAGGTGTCGTATTCTGCACTAATACTGGCTCATGATCCCAACTCTGGAACCCAATCCGAGCTCCGTGAGGGTGTAACATCTGAATTATACTGGTGCCATTTTGCCCAGAGGCCCTCCTGGACTATCTTTCCAGCCATTCATTTACGTGCCTCATTCTTCGATTTCTGGACTCACTGGAGTACCACTGGAGCAATCTGGAGGTTACTGCATTTGAGGTTCTGATTGCTAATGATGTGGAGGCACCAATGTTGGACTGGGGTGGACAAAGTTAAAAATCACACCAGATTATAATCCAATAGGTTTTTTGAAAGTACAAACTTTCAACCTAATGTTCAACCTAGCTCCCTAAATTCTGCCTGCAGGACCACATTGGTATCAACTGGTACGAAGAGCAGAGCAGACCACAACTCCTGGATGTTCACTGCCTCCCAAAAGAATGTGGTGCTCTCAAACACAAGGGAGACAGCATAACATCCTGCAGTTATGTCAATGGACACAGAAATATCCATCTGTCTCCCCTTTACCTATCACCTCAAATTAACGAATCCCTAATCACTACTGCTTTTCTCCTTCCACCTGTACAGCTGAACCATTCACATTGCCATAAAATTGGCTCTGACAATTCTTGAGGAACCAGCAACCTCACCAGCCTCCAGAACAGAGAATGTATTTGACAGCAGAACCGCCAGCTTGTTCCTCTCCAACTGTATGGCAGTCACCAGTTTCTTTTCTGCCTCCAGACTTGTAAGCTACAGTGTGGCCAACTCACTGAACATGCTATCCACACAACACAGCTTCACAGATGTGCTACAATGATTCCACACCACCCAAGTGCTGAAAACTATACACAAACTTCTACTGCTGGCAGCACATGTGGTTTTCTAGGACATCAATAAGTTCCAATACTTGACATTTTTACAGGCTACATTTCACTCAATTGAACTAAGCCATGTCTTAAACTTACTTCCTTTACTCTACTTTGGATTACTTATATTACTGAATATTAGCCCTAAATTTCCCTCATTTTTGCTGCTACCAATTTTCTGTTCGAGTCATACCTGGCACACAGGAAGATGGCTGTGGTTGTTGGAGGTCAGTCAGCTCAAGAATATCTCTGCAGAAATTCCTCAGTGTAGTTGACTAGGCCCAACTATCTTCAATGGTCTTCCTTCCATCACAAGGTCAGAAGTAGAGATGTTCACCAATGATTGCACAGTGTTCAGCGCTTGTCATGACTCCTCAGACACTGAAACAATCCATGTTCAGATGCAACAAGAACTGGACAATATCCATTCTTGGGTGGACAAGTGGCACAAGTGTCACACAAACGTCAAACGATGACCATCACCAATAAGTGACAATCTAAACACTGTCCCTTAACATTCAAATCATGTTACCATCAGTGGAGCCCCCACAATGAACATGATTAGGGTTACCACTGACCAGAAACTGAACTGGACTCATCATATAACAGTGGCAAAAAGAAAAAGTTGCAGACTAGGAATACTGTGGTGTGTAACTCACGTCCGGACTCTCAAAAGCCTATCCACCATCTATAAGGCACAAGTCAGGAACACAATTAAATACTCCCCATTTGCCTGGATGAGCACAACTCTAACAACATTCAAGCAGTTTGACACCATCCAGGACAAAGCAGCATGCTTGATGCCAGATCCACAAGCATTCATTCCCTCACCACTGATGCTCAGTTGCAGCAGCAAGACACACTGCAGAAATTCAAAGATCTTTAGATAGCATCTTCCAAATCTACGATCACTTCCATCGAGAAAAGACAGGGGAAGCAGATACATAGGAACACAACCACCTGCAAGCTACTCACCATTCTGACTTGGAAATATTTCACCGTTCCTTCAGTGTTGCAGGTTAAAATCCTGGAATTCCCTCCCCATGGACTGCAGCAGTTCAAGGAGACAGTTCACCGCCATCGTCTCAAGGGCAATTAGGGATAGCAATAAATGCTAGCTGGCCCACTTACTTCAGCTATTAAAAATATGCTTTTCTAATTCACTCATTTAAACACTGTCCCAATAGCAGTTTCTTGCTAATGATTTTCTGAGATGTGACTGTTGTTATTCTCGAACTTAATGCTGGCCATTTCCACCTAGCTGAATGCTGTGCTATTTGAATTCCCAAGCAAGTGGTTTAGGCATTGAGCTTCCGCCCCAATTTATACACACACTCTCAGAGATGCTCCATCGCAGGTCTAACGTCTTTCAGGCTCCCAGATAAAACATGCTTGCTGCTTGTGATTTCATTGTTTGCAACATTTGCCAAGAATGCATCCCTTTTGAACAGTGAGACCGTACTGCATCCTGAAGCTCTCCTAGTTAGTCATTCACTGGCCTCAGCCTGCAAACTCATCCAAACACTTACTGCTATGTCATTCTGTTTCCACTCTCAATGTAACTCTCACCCTTCCTGATCTACACTTGTGCATTCCTCAGTCCGTCGGATTCTTAGCCTTATATGCTCCAAGCTCTAAAATCCGCTAGTTCTACATGATATTGCCCCTCCCATCTCCTCCACACTCTTGTCTGACTCTGGCCAAATGGCTGGAATTGGCAAATATAAACTGTCTGTTCATTTATTTTTTGCATGGAAACTCTCCTCAGCCAATGCTCTGATCACTGCTCTAATAGCTCCTCTTTGGTTCTGTGATCCATTTTTGCCTGAATAATACAGAAAAGCCGCCAAATGCAATTTGTTATTGGTTTTAAAAAAACCCTCCAGATTAGGTAAAAACCCTAAAACAGAGTTAAATCTAACATTTCAAACTTCAATAGATTTACCTCCACTGACTACAGATGACCATGTCCCTGCTGAAGGACTGTTTCGTGGAACAGGAGCAGAAATTTCTCCAGACACATTGTGACCTATGAAATCTGAACCTGAAGACACGCCAGTTCGACCAGAAGGACCTCTATGTCGAGGATGGCGCTGTGCCTTCGGAGACATTCGTGGAGGACCTTGATGACAAAACAAAATGCAATTAATATTAATACATGGAAAATGGCATACAAAATGAGAGACTGATAATCTCCAAGTTTAGGTTTACAGACTGGGAGTTTCCCAATACCTTTGCACTCACATGTAGCTTGCAGAATTAGGGTGCTCAGAAGATAACATATTGCTGTTCGCAGAACCTCAGACTTTTATTGCTGCTCTTTATGGATCTGAACCTACAGATTTACTTAGAATGTCCAGTACTGAAATAGGCCGCCTAGCCCAGATGATCTGTGCAAGAGTCTTTGCCCCAAAAATACCCTTCGCATCCTACTTTATGTAATGTCAACAGGCAGTACAGAGGTGTGAAATTCACCTTATAGATCATAAAGGCCTCAAGTTCAAAATTCAATGGCCAAGTATAATGGGTAATAGAAATCTGTAAATGGACATAACCCAGGAGACAGGGACAATAACTTCAGCAGAAAAGCAAATGATTCTTATTTACTACATCGAGAGCTCTGAAAGTATACAGATGAAAATCACAAAAGACTCAGACGCAGTGACGTTCTCCAGAAAGCTTGCTATAATCATCGTCTAGTCCATAATTCATATTAATAATTGAGGGAATCTTTAGGGAGCTTAAATTTGTATAGGTAAAGTAATTAAAATGCTGGATTTTACCTTGGATGTTATCTCACCCTTGAAACCATCATGGTTGACCCTGCACAGCAACTGACAGACCTATCTGCCTGTTTGTAGATGGGAAAGCTACATTCCTTGTACAGCCCATTCTTATGCTCAATTGCTACACGTTTGCACTTCTCAGCGAGTGCATTAATTAGCTGTAATCAGGACTGGATACTCACCAAATAAATTTTCTTCCCCACCAGTTCAGTAGTATAACAGCACCGACAACTAATTACATGTGTATTAGCTCTCTTTTTAAAGTAATACTCTATACAATTTAGAATATGCGCTATATGACTGATTCTTCAGCAATCTGAAAAATCTCAATATTGTTTGCAAAGCTTTCACTCCAACTAAAAGCATCAACTTGTTGTACATATGAATAACCCTACATCTCCAAGTTAATGTCCTTCTTACCATTGGAAAATTAACCATTTTCAAATATTTAGGACTCAGAATAGAAACCATTAAATCCTTTAGGCTCTAATTGTCCAGAGGTAATTTGTTTCGATGATATACCACATGTAAGAAATGCTTAAGCAGCCATAAACATGCAGTAAAGCTGTGATACAAGCTGGCCCCTCAAGCAGCCACATAGCAACGTCTCAAAATATTAACTTTACAAATAAATACAGTTTTGTACACAAACAGTAACAAGTGCACTGTAAGCAGTTTTAGCTCAAAAAGTTACGAGATCTCCCAAATTCATGTAAAATGACCGCACCTAAGCTAACCTGCATGTAGCATGGAGAATATTAACTGATTGAGTGAATCTGATCATGTGTGATACAAGGCCTGTTGGGGTCACCCACCTAACATTTTCAATTAAAAACTTAAAATATGTAGGTTAAGTAACATCTGAGAAAAAGGTTTTGCTTCAGAATAAAATGTTTAATGTTTCTCTCTATAGATGCTGCCCAGCATGCTGAGCAAGCCAATGTTTTAATATTTTTGTTTCATTTCCAGCACAGTCCTTTGGTTTGGCTTTGTGTTTAAATTCTCACCCTCATGGCCACTCGAGGAAATGTTCAGAATGTTACAGTGGAAATTCCTATGAAGTGGTTAGTTCAACTTGCCTATTAAATAAATTGCATCACTTTGGAATTCATTGCATAAAATTTGGGAGAAATGAGCTAGATCCTAAAGTAGTGTAAAATTTTATTTAGATCCTTTTGAATGTTTTTATTCCTGACAATACCTAAACATTAAAATAATGGCTAATTCTACAAAATGAAGTGTCCAAGGTACTTTTTTGAAAAGCGAAAGTTCGGCAATCTGGACTGGTCACTGATTAGTTTATGAAGCAACGATCTCTGATCACTTGCCGTTAAGACAGTTATTCTGCAACCCACAATTTCCACCACTAAACGAACTTGCACATAGCATAAATGATTAAGTCTCACAATCAGTGTCACATTAAAATAATCTTACTTGAATGTCAGAAGCAGCCCGTTGGATTTTAAGTAATTAATTTTAAGGCAAGTTGTGTAAGCAACATGCAACCATTGATCATCACACAACCGTCTCAAAAACATATTTATATAAATGCTCATTTCTGATGACAAAGATATGTATTTCAAGAAAGCTGGTTACGGACAAGGTAATGGCAAGCAAGAAGGATTAAACATGCTTAGCTTTCAAATGTCATACATGTTGCAAGTTAATAAAATAAAATAGAATATTATATAACAAAGAAATTGAACAAACATATATGGAAGGACTAACTGTGGTACCTTCTGAAGACATGCGTTTAGGCATAGTAGAGACAGGAGCTGGAGAACCATGAGCAGAGGGGTGAGACGGAGGCCTTGAAGGCCGTGAAGGGGGCCTGGAGGGCGGCCTGGTAGGAGTGGCTGCCCGAGGTGGAAGAGAGTTGGGAGCTGACTGATAGCGAGAAGGTGGGCGTGAGGAAGGAGATGGGCAAGGCGAAGGCCAGGCAACACCTGACAGAACAAATGATATAAAGGAAAGTAAAAACTAAAGAAAAATATGGGAATAAGTAACAAAAAACATTATATACACTTCACAAGACAATAAATAATAAAATAATTCACAATTTTTGTCAACATTTCAAAACATATTGCACATTTAAAAATAAATGCAGTATACACAGTATACTGGCACAAGGAGAGAAAAGTGAGTGTTTTAAAATATCTTGTATCTCAGCTTTTTGGGAAGCAACACAGAGCTTTTAATTTATTTTAAAATGGAAGCAAGATGTGTTTTGAAAGCAAGCACTTCTAATGTGCATTAAGACTTCCATACTTAATACATCTGACTTTTTTCCTTGTTCGGAGGTGTTTTTTAAGTGGTGTTTCATGAACCACACAATGTGATCTGTTAAAAACGTTCTATAAAAATATTTAAGAAATATTGTATTTGCAGTAACATTTGGCTACACAAAATATCACTGGATTCAGTACTGTAAATACACAAATCAATGTTTGTTAATTAGGAGAGATACTCATTATCACAGAAATTTGGGAGATCATGGAAAAATGGTCTCTACAAACGGGTACTGAATAATAGTGAATGCTAAGTTCCTTCAACTGATGGCAAATGTAGAATACAAAAAATATGCCAAAGTGTTTTTTTAGTGTAAGCGGCAAGTGTTATGAATGTAATTTTTTATTTTACTAATAATATTTAGAAGTTACAAAACTGCAATGAGAGAGGAAGAAACAACTCTAAATTAACGGTTTAGAACTCAGCAGGCTAAGACTGCCAATAATCAGGCATAGAACACCTCAATTCATGTTCTTAATACCAAAATAAAGTACTCCACACCACCTGACATAACCAAATGTGAAGAAAAGCTGCATCCACTTCGGTTCCCAATTTATCAATGTTCCAACTGGTGGTCTTTTTTTCCTAATTCTCAAATCAGCCATCTTGTGAATAACAAATAAAAATGAATTCTAAATGCTGTGCTTCACTCTGAATGGATGAAAGGCAGTTACTTGACACAAAATTGTAACGGGTAAACCTACTGTACCATACATTATCCTTTTAACGGATGGTTGTTACAACAATAAATTCATAGACAAGTTTACTTTTTTTTAAAAAAGTGTTTTGTCCTAGGAATGAATCCCCTCAGCCTCAAAAATCAATAATTGTTGTAAACATTAGAGTACAGATGGATGATTTGACTTTCCAATTTCATAATTAAGATTCACTAATATTGTTCCTTTATAACAAATAGCTTAAATAAAGACTTCAATTTCATTGAACTACTTCTGTTGCTTGCTGTGTTTTCAACCCATGATATTGTCCACTTAATATCTGAGAAACCAAATCTAATTCAAACAAATTTTGTTCGGTAATTTTATAAGCTCTTAAGGTTCAGGCATATGACCAACTGTGCTCTAATTCACATGGATCATCATGTCAAATTGAATTGGCTATGGGTAATCAAAATTTTGAGGTGTTCCCAGATCTTGCACAGCAGCTATCTATGGCACTAAAAGTTCACAGACTGCAACTTCAGTTATGCAAATCAGCTAATTTATATATACTAAATAATTCAAACAGTTTGGTACTGAAATATTTCAAAGTAACACTAATTTGTGTGCAATAAAACAATGTACATTAAATAGTCAAAGCCAAATGTGTTTTTTTAATATATCTGAAGACTTTAGCTAAAACCCCTTTGTGGGTCATAATTACCTTAACCGTATTTGCAAGAGAAGGGAGGGAATTCCAAAAGGATAAATTTCAGGACAGATAATTGAAAACAACTGCGGTGAAAATTAAATTTTAAGATATCATGTATAATCACAGAGCACTCCAGAGAACTTTTAGTTTACCAGAGGCACAGAAACACGTCCTTAGTGTATATCAAAAAGGTACATTTACCAAGTACTTCTGCCCATTTATACTTGGATTATACTTGTACATTTATAAATAATCATGCTAGATGTAAACATACCTCTCAGCTCTATCAATATGTTCAAATGTTTCTTGTCCTACAGAAAGTATGCCATACACAAATAATAAGTCACCTATTGTCGAGCTACACTGACCCCAAGTGAAAACCAAACAAGCTTTTTTCTTGAGACCAATTTGGATTTAAATTTGCACAAAATCATTGTATAATTACATAGAATTATACATTAATGGATTTTAATAACCTTAATACATACTGCCGCAACCATTTTAAAGGGCTCAAGATTTCTAACAGACTAAGTAAAAGACCTATCCATACACTTTCCAATATTTTGGTTCTACTGACTGCAGAACCAGTGAAATTTCAGATTGCATTGCCCACATGTACAACTAGCATTATTGATAAAGATCTCCTTCTTAAATTGAAGTAAATACTTGCCTCCATTAACAACTCTTTGGTCTGTCCCAGAATTAGGACTGTAATCCGTTGTATGAGATCCAGCCCGGGAAGGTGGTGGGCCCGAGCTGGACTGCCCAATCCTTGGTGAATGCTGTCTTGTACTTCCCCAAGACATTCCATCCCTATTCCTTTGTCCTGGTGGAATGTACTTATTCTCCCTACGTAAAAAAGAACATAATTGATCTAAAAATAAAACATATGCATTGCAACATTGCTTAACTATAAAATGAACAATTAAACCATATACCCTCTAGTTACCATTACTTAAGTGTGAATTTGAATGGGGATGTAGTGGAGTATTCAATCATTGGGAAGACAAGTTGTAACTTCACCCACTACTTTCAAACTTGACCTTCAGATAAGTAGGAATGAAGTCTTGATCGGTTACTTTTCTACCACCTGATTGCAAAAAAGCACAATCATTGTATTCTTAACTGCTGTTTTGGCTTTCAGGACCATGTAAAGTAATAAACCTAGAACTGTTTCATTAATTGTTTCCTTGATAATCATTGTTGTAATACATTATTTTAATGTGTTGATTATAAGTATATTTTGTACAGGACAAAAATGTTGACATTTATAATAACCAAAATGATTTCTCAAGATGACTCAAATAGAGGGATTAAAATACATTCTTTAAATTTCATCATACTCTTTTCTTTTATCATACTCACTGCAACCTGGGGAGGTCAGTTTCAAAACAACAGGATAGCCACTTAGGACAAAGACAAGATTTGTTTTTACTTAGAAGGTTGTGAATCATATGAATTTTCTACCCCATAGGGCTGTAGAAGCTCAGCCATTAAGCCTGTTTAGAGCAAAGATTGACCGATCTCTAAATATGAATTTCATGAAGGGATAAACACAGAACATAGAACAATACAGCACAGAACAGGCCCTTCGGCCCACGAGGTTGTGCCGAACATTTGTCCTAGCTTAAGCATTTATCCATGTACCTATCCAATTGCCGCTTAAAGGTCACCAATGATTCTGACTCTGCCACTCCCACAGGCAGCACATTCCATGCCCCCACCACTCTCTGGGTAAAGAACCTACCCCTGACATCCCTCTATACCTTCCACCCTTCACCTTAAATTTATGTCCCCTTGTAACACACTGTTGTACCCGGGGAAAAAGTCTCTGACTGTCTACTCTATCTATTTCCCTGATCATCTTATAAACCTCTATCAAGCCACCCCTCATCCTTCGCCGTTCCAATGATAAAAGGCCTAGCACTCTTAACCTATTCTTCATTCCAGGCAACATCCTGGTAAATCTCCTCTGCACCCTCTCCAAAGCTTCCACATCTTTCCTAAAGTGAGGCGACCAGAACTGCACACAGTACTGGAGATAAAGGAGATAATGTGGGGAAAAAGATTTTGAAGGAAATGATCTGCCATGGTTATGCTGAATAATGGAGCAAGCTCAATGGGCTGAATGATTTGCTTTGTTTCTCAGGATGGATGGTACTCCATGTGAAGAAATATTAACCAGGGCAAGCTGCTAGGAGATCTTCATTTAGTTGAAAATCCACTGGAAGTTATTTTCTCTTTCTTATCTTCTGTATAATTTCCCCTTGCATTCTTCACATGCCTCTTAAAATAAATAAATCTGGGATAGGTCACTTTTGCTTAAGCTTTAGCCAACCTCTCGCTTCATGTGATTTAGGCTATAATCATAATTTTCCTGGATTTCTCGAGTTGGTTTATCTGTCTGTTTACAAGACTGGTTCCAGGGATGACAAGGCTGACAATATGAAGAGTGACTGGGTTGGTTAGGACTATAATCGTTGGAGTTTAGAAGAATGAGAGGGGAATCATTCAGGCACCCGTAAAATTCTAGCAGGACTGCTTAACGATATGGGATAGTCAGTAAAGACTGAGATGGGGAGGAGGGGCAATTTCTTCTCTCTGCGTGGTGAGCCTTTAAAATTATCAGCCACAAAGTGGAGGCAGCCAAAACATTATAAGTTTTGAAGGAGGGATTAGATACAGGAGATTCCCAATTTACAAATGCTCACATACGATCCCACATTGGGTGTCATTTTAAAGACCAACATACAAACATTGCCTGTACTTACAAACAACTGGTTTATATTATCCTGTGTCATGTTCCAACATGTGCACAAATCAACTTACAAATGGACTCAACACCACAGAACCCATTTGCAATCCTTTAACACTTCTTAGGATTAAAGGGGTCAAAGCATATGGGATGAAAGTGGGAAAAGTGTATCAAGTTGGATGATCTGCTATTATATTTTTGCAAGGTTTGTAGCTCAGGTTGAGGTTTAGGGTGTAGGTTTGCTCACTGAGCTGTAGATTTGATATCCAGACGTTTCATTACCTGGCTAGGTAACATCATCAGTGGCGACCTCCAAGTGAAGCAAAGCTGTTGTCTCCTGCTTTCTATTTATATGTTTGTCCTGGATGGGTTTCCTGGTGATATAATTTCCTGTTCATTTTCTGAAGGGTTGATAGATGGTATCCAAATCTGTGTGTTTGTTTATGGCGCTGTGGTTGGAGTGCCAGGCCTCTAGGAATTCTCTGGCATGTCTTTGCTTAGCCTGTCCCAGGGTAGATGTGTTGTCCCAGTCGAAATGGTGGGTTTTTTTTTCACTCCAACCATAACGTATAAGTGTATTAGTGGGCGGCACGGTGGCACAGTGGTTAGAACTGCTGCCTCACAGCGCCAGAGACCCGGGTTCAATTCCCGCCTGTGTGGAGTTTGCACGTTCTCCCCGTGTCTGCGTGGGTTTCCTCCGGGTGCTCCGGTTTCCTCCCACAGTCCAAAGATGTGCAGGTCAGGTGAATTGGCCATGCTAAATTGCCCGTAGTGTTAGCTAAGGGGTAAATGTAGGGGTATGGGTGGGTTGCGCTTCGGCGGGGCGGTGTGGACTTGTTGGGCCGAAGGGCCTGTTTCCATACTGTAAGTAATCTGAATCTGAAAAACGTCATAAACAAACACATGGCATCTAGATGCCATCTATCAACCCCTCAGGAAACAAACAGGAAATTATATCACCACAAACCCCAGGAACCCCATCCAGGAGAAAGATATAAATAGAAAGCAGGAGACAACAGCTTTGCTTCACTTGGAGGTCGCCACTGATGATGTTACCTAGCCAGGTAATGAAACGTCTGGATATCAAACCTACAGTTCAGCGAGCAAACCCACACCCTAAGCTACTTTATTATTGAATGGCAGAGCAAGATCTGAGGGTTGGATGGCTTACTCCTTCTATTTTCCACCTTTTTGTGTGTTACCGAAAGCTAGGACCAACATTTTGAATTTAAAAAAATGTTTCTGCACTATTATTAACTCCCATACTACTTGTTTATTTACTCAATCCACCTTGGGCAGATCTCCATTCATAACTTTGCACTTGGCTTTAATATTCTTGTTTAGGACTAAGCATGTCATTCTTAATGTGGAATTGAATTGTATCCTGATCACTTCATTCCCCAGAGAATTTTCTACAATAAGTAATTAAATACTGCAGAATACTACATCTGTATAAAAGTGCGATAGTACCTGGGGGTGACAGCATGGCTCTCTTTTTCATTGGGAGATCTTTGTACAGCCGTGTATTTCTCCTCTTCTGTCCTTTCATCATTTTCTAATGCAACTCTTGCCTTATATTGGGCACTTGATTCTATTTCTTCAGCAAGTTGAGCTGCTCTAGCTTCACGTCGTAAAAATTCTTCAGAATTATCCCTTTCCAAAGGTACTCTGTGTGTGATACACAGATAAAATAAGTTCGAGAAAACCACAACCATAAAAAGTGATAAAAATCTTTAGACCTATTAAAAATAATATGAAGCAAATCTGATTTTAAAAATAATTGCTGTAGAAAACAAAGGAACACCAAGAAAGTTAGAATTGCAAAAAATAAAGGATAAAATTAAGAATATTCTCTTTTATAGGGCAAAGAAATAGAAAGGTTATAATAAATATATTTGTCTTAAACCTGGTAAAGCGGGGCTAAAAATGTGAAACTAACATTCACTCAATCAGGAAATTATAGTGGAGTGCTGTCATACTGGGTAGCAGATCTGGCTCCATGGTATATATAAATAGAATTCTGGATCAGTGGTGCTGGAAGAGCACAGCAATTCAGGCAGCATCCGAGGAGCTTCGAAATCGACGTTTCGGGCAAAAGCCCTTCATCAGGAATAAAGGCAGAGAGCCTGAAGCGTGGAGAGATAAGCTAGAGGAGGGTGGGGGTGGGGATAGAGTAGCATAGAGTACAACAGGTCAGTGGGGGAGGAGATGAAGGTGATAGGTCAGGGAGGAGATACTACTTTAGCCAAATAGAATTTATGCTCAACTTTTTCAGCTTCTTTTTTAAAAAATCATTCTTTTAAATGTGATGACAAAGAAAAGAAGTGGATTTACAGCCAGTTTTCCAATATGCCATTCACATTCAATTTTTTAAATCTTGAAAAGAGCTGTCAAAGCGGAAAAATGGAAGGCTTTAACAGGATTATAAATAATAAAACCAAAATAATTACCCAAGGTGTTTATTGAAATCTGTGCACTTACGTATAGGAGGATAAACTGCTGTCATAGGTGGATCTCACGCCATAAGTTTCCTCATTAAATCTGAACATATCATTGGGATCCCAGCCGTTAGACTGAGGTAAGAAAGAAAATTTTTTTTTAAACCAGCAAGAAACTGTACCAACAATTTATTTTTCTACACAAAAGGTTACACATCCTTTGAGTGTCATAATCAATTTTCAATAAATATTAATTTACAAGTAAAAGGCCAGCCAAATAATGATCTCAAATGGAGATCACACCTTTCTTGATACCCAACAAAAATATTACTTCACATATGAAGAAACGATCAAGATGTTCATGCACCAAGTTATATTTAATTCCTTGGTCCCTAGCAAAATCTACATCAGTAATTTGAAATGAAAACAGTACTGCAATGTAATATTACTGATGTAGTCTGTGCTTATAGCAGTGATTTATATGAAATTCACATCAAATGCTTCTAGTTTGCTTCACAAGCACATCGGATTAAAAATTAAGTAAAACTACAGCAGAGTATCACAATTCCACAAAAATTCTGAAAGAATTACAAGCAGCAGAATATTCAATATTTTTCCAACTGCACAAAGTTGTGTAACTGAAGAACTCACCAGTTAATTTCAAAACTAAATAAATATAACTCCTTAGATTTATTTGTGGAAAGCATTCAAATATCTTCTGAACAATGACTCTCATACTATGTCAGAGCTAATAGGTTTCTCGTTCCCAAAGGCAATTCAAATTGAAAACAGTGAGCCAACTATACAGAGAGCTTGGCCACAGTCTAAATATAATGTTATTTCCTTCCTAAAAAAACGTTACAATGATACAACACAAGTAAGAAACAACTTAATATATTTTGGTTTTTTTTGGTCGTTATTTAAATTCAGAATTGAAAGAGCTTACCACATCCGATTCCAGAGCTTCCAAATCTTCATTGGTGCTATCACCACCATCCCATGGTTCTAGATCTTTGTCTTTATGTTCACCATTTAGTCTTGAGCCTATGGCAGCATCGGTGAAAGCATCTGAAACAGTATTTTTTTTAAAAAAGCTATTGTATTAATCTGCAGCATCAAAATTTTTACAGTTTCACAACTAAATTACTTCATTTTATGGAAACAAATGCTGCTCCAAAATATTAGCTTGAGACCACAGTAATAGCTAATGGATAAACAAGTTTATACTGGGAGTCTAAAAAGACACTTTAAGGTGATAATTAATGCTTGCATTTCAAATTAAGCACCAGTAGGAAATTCACGTTTAGAATTTTCATGTTCTTAAATTTGAGAGAGAATGTGAAAAGGTTGCCCTTGGGTATTAACACATACTACCAAACGGAAGATACAGGTATGACAATAATCTCTTTTAGTTTCCAAACATTGCTGTGCTAGGCAAGAAATTCTGGGCAGAAAGCAAGGCAGGCCCAATAGGAAAAAGTTGGGTCAAGGAGATGAATTGTTGCAATCATGTGCTTCCTATTTGTTACTCAAAGACTGGAAAAAATTGACTGCTGCCCACTTGTCCACAATGGCAGCCTAAAACCTTGAAATACCTCAGATAAATGGGCCAACAAAAGCTTTCAACAAAAAGATGTTTAAGTGCAATTTTGAAAAATACTAAAACATTACATGCATGATGTCAGATCTGATCAGTTGTCTAAATGCCTTGTGCCTGCACATACACTATAACTAAACAAAGATGTGAATATGTGACTGAGGAAAACATGCACGAAGCAAGCAAAATCAGTTCTCTCTTGCAAGTTGATCATTTTAACTCTGAAGTTCATACCATTTTTTTTGTACAGCATGAATTTCACCTATTTGGTTTCTGCAGATTTGCAGGAGTATCACTGTGTGCTCCAGGATGAGAGAACAATGCGACCTATTCTGCTGATAGATCCTACATATTACAGAACACTAAGAGCAACCTCAGATGACAAACCCCATCTTCCTAAAATATCGAGCTGCCGTTTTGTTCTTTGCAAAATGTCAGTTAAGATGGAAACAGCATAGAAAATGCAGCCATTGCAGAGATATCAACAATTTATTTAACAATGCATAGTTCAAGGTTGATCTAGATTGTCATCAGCTGATCTCAGTAAGGCCTGCATTTAAGACTACTACAATTAGTCATATTACCTCGGCTCAGCGCAAAGACGAAGAAATGAAAGGTGATCCAAGTATCATATTCATAGACAAAGGCTCAAAACATACTATAAACTACGTGGGTATGGAGTCAAGGGAAATCAGTATGTTCAAACAAACTGCTATTTCCTATGAAGGAGCAGGTAGGAAAAATACCAGTTTACATCTGTGGTAACAGAACACAAAAGGGGCTCTTTTGTGGCACAAACTATTCATAACATCTGGATATATTTTTATTTGATGCATCACTTGTTTCTACAGAACAGATGAGATAACTACACAAAATATTCGAATACAAAAGAGCCTTTTCATTTTAAGGAATGTGCCAGATCTCTGAAAAAACTATTCATTCAATCTAATTGCTTTGCCTACCCCTGCTCCTCAACATTTTATCAAATTTTATCCACTTACAGATCAAAAAGGGTCATGAATTCTAACTCAATCAATTTCAGTTAAACTGCTAAACTGCTTAAAATAAATTTCCATAGCTGCTCCTTTCATTTCTTTGAATGTTTAAACATTGTTTATATTTACTGGCCTGCAAATTTTATTCTTCACTTCATTTAAAAACCCCTCAATTTTGAACATTTCCAACAAATGTTTTAAACTTCTTCCAAAAATAACCCCAGTTCCTTTGCCGAATGGGTATCTGGCAAGCATCTAATACTAATACACTGCATTACTCTAGACTTGTGTACTGAGGTCATAACTGTCAGCAGTCATACCTGAAACATTTGATAAGGATCATGGGAGACTGCTTCACAAACTCTGGCAAGCGGAGACAAATGCAAAACCATACCATTTGTTGCAAATGTTACAAGGCAGAATAAATATGAACAGTAACTGATGGTCACAGTAAGGGGCTCTTTTGTGGCACAATGGTAATGCCCCTACTCCAGACCAGGAAGCCTAGGTTCAAGTCTCACCTGCTCCAGAGGTGTGAAATAACATCTCTGAACAGGTTGCTTCAAAAAACAAAAATTTAAAAAAAAGATTGATAGTCACAAACATGCTATTTTCTTCCAGGCATGCAGTACTACTACTACGTTGTTATTAATCAATGACCTGAATGGCTGTAT
This sequence comes from Chiloscyllium plagiosum, assembly GCF_004010195.1. Classification (NCBI taxonomy): domain Eukaryota; kingdom Metazoa; phylum Chordata; class Chondrichthyes; order Orectolobiformes; family Hemiscylliidae; genus Chiloscyllium; species Chiloscyllium plagiosum. Next base: position 23,619,853 of record NC_057734.1, on the reverse strand, counting down.
TATTCACTCAAAACAGTGTTACTTATTTTCTGTTCCTAAAAACTGATTTTCCTTTCATTTTTGCTTGCTTCTTCTCCCTCTTTGGCTGTTACTTTTCAACGTATCTAACAAAAAAAATCCCACAAAAGTGCCACTTAGCTCTAAGTATCCACATCTCTTGAAATTCTATGTGTATTATCCAAGGAGTCGAGGGTGTCTCATGAATGCTATCATTTTTAATTTAGTATAGCAAAAATAATTTAATACTGTAAACTATTTTCTGAAGCAGAGGTGGTCTTCAGGGAGTATTATTTACACTTATAAAATAACAAGTTATCACTCACCAATGTCACATTATAATCAAAATAACGCATGTGTTTTCCTTTCCATTAAAGTAATAACTGCAAGATTTTGCATATATTACAGGCAACACTCCAATCCCTCAAGTAATTCTGTGATGACAGGCTACAAAAACTTTATAAAATGAAAGGAGACCTAAAGTTGCAATTGTACAACAACAGTAAACTCAAGGATTCAGGATGGTGAAAAGCATAGCAAGGCACTGTGTAAGTTAACTGTGGGCTACATGATTGAATTTGTGTGGTTCTAACAACCATGTAAATATCATTACAATAGGATTTTTGGTTTATAGTAAATTACACAGTGACAATGTAATTTTAAATAAGACCAACTGCTTTATGGACTTAATCTGCTAGAGATTGCCCATAATCATTAGTTACAATAATAAAGATCATGTTCCCTCCTTCAGAAAGCAAAGCCCTTAGAAATACTACAGGAACAGTCATGTGATTTGTATAATCACTGAACATGCTAAAGAAGCTATAAACCTTTTGTCTCACTTCAGTAACATTAGAATGCCCTAACCATTGCTGGGAAAATGCATACAAATTGTATAATTTGTCTTCTGAAGAGTCACATTTGACTCAACATGGTAATTCATTCCTGGCCAGCTTTGCTGAGCATTTTCAGCACTGATTTTTTTCCAAAAATTGTCTCTATTCCTTTTGGGTAGTAGAAATTATTTGATTTTGTAAACTATTTTCTGAATCAACAGCGGTCTTTAGGGAGTGTTATTTATTTTTATAAATCCATTTAGGCAAACCACATTAACCTATTATCAGCATAACATTACAATCAAAACAATGAGTGTTTAGAAAATTTGCTGGAAATGCTATAATTTATTTCAAAGTATCTTTTTTTCTTTTTAATCATTAGTTTTAATAAGAAAAGCTGAGATTTAAAGATTTTTTCAAGATGCAGAAACGTTGCTGCATTGTTTCTATATTCTCCAGCTAAATGCTGATAATGCTCAAATTCACATCAAATTTTCTTTTTGAATTGCCAATACAATTTGGCAAATGTCATGAGATTTGTAAATGCTACCAGTATGAAGCTGTTGTAAGTTTTTGTAAAAATGCGCTGCTTTGAGGAAAATCAATAACCTTAAAATAAAGTCCTTTTCAACTTATCAAATTAAATAGTTCTTGTTGCTCAATCAGGAATTCAGAATAAATCAACTGCAAGGAATTGCTCTTTAAAATGGAAGTGGTTTCCTACTTATAACTTTATCTGTTATTGGAAATAACAGATATAATATTTATACAAGCAAATGCACAGTTTTATACAACTTTATATAATTTAAGTTGCACATTCTTCACACCTGACTAAAGATAATTTAGGACAAATGCTAATATATATATATTCAAAGACCACTCCAGTTTTAACTTGATGTGCACTAAGGTGAAGTTGATTTTACATACATTCCCCAATAAATTAAAATCAGTTCAGACTAAAAATCCAAATGATTGTTCTTAAAGCAGTTATTGACTATATTTAGTAGCTTTGAGCACCACTTGAATTTTAACATGCCATTTTTTCAAAGATGCACTGCCAGTTTAACATAGGTCACAAGCAGGTATTAAGCTTAGAGTCAGTTTGAAATAAATGGGACAGTGTTAATATACATATATGGTAGAAAAACAAAGTAAACATCAGAATTACCTGTTTCAGATGGAACTACAGAGATCAGAAAGAGAAGGTGGAAAAAAGAAACAATAATCAGTAAACAAACATATTTTAAGGATTATGAATAACCTGCCTGGCAGATATACTTAACTGTGACAACTTACTAAAACTATTGTGGATGGGGTCAAAGTGAGGAGATGATCATGCAGGAAACAGTTTATCCACTTTCTACTAATGTCACAGCATATTAAAACAAATTTCCTAATAGCATATTGCAATGTGAAGCAGAGTGAACACAAGTAGACAGGTGTTGGAGTGGGTGGGGAAGATATCAGTGAGCAGGGATCCAGGCAAAGTGAAGGACAAAGAAATAAAGAAAGGGACGCAGTGAGAGAGAAGGAGAGAGATAGGTGGGGGGGAAGGGAGAGAAAGAGGGGAGAGGAGACCGAAGGGGGGGAGGAAGAGAGGAGGCGGCCGGGGGAACGACAGAAGGGGGGGAACAGACAGAGACGGACAGATGACAAAAATAACAAGCGAAAATTGATCTGAAACATGAAGAAATGAACCAACAGTTGTTTGCCTATCTAGGAGCAAATTACTGCAGATGCTGGAATCTGTAGTGAAAACAACAAATGTTGGAGATATGTAAGTAAGTTAGTTCACTGAGCTTGAAGGTTTGTTTTCAAATGTTTTGTCACCATACTAGGTAACATCATTAATGAGAGTTTCCAGTGAAACACTGGTGCTATGTTCTGCCTCTCTCTCTTTATAGTGTGTTGGTTTCTTAAGGTGAGTAATGCCATTTGTTTTTTTTCTTTTCAAGGGCAGGTAGATAGGATCTAAATCAGTATTTATTGATGGAGTTCTGGTTAGAATGCCCCTTTTCGCATCAACTAAATCAACCTGGCCAAAGAAACACTGGCATCACTACTAGGCAGCACCAACTTCATCAAAGACAACATCCTCAAGCTAGTGGATCTGTGCATCACCACTCACTTCACATTCAATAGCAAAACCTACAAACAAGTCAACAGAACACTTATAGGATCACCAGTATGAGGGCTTATAGCAGAAGCAGTAATGCAGAGACTTGAACAAGTTTCCCTCCCAACTATCCAACCCAAACTTTGAGTCCATTACATAGATGACACTTTCTGGATGTAAGTTTGCTCACTGAGCTGGTAGATTCATTTTCAGATGTTTCGTCACCATACTAGGTAACATCATCGGTGAGCCTCCAGTGAAGCACTGGTGGTATGGCCTGCTGTGTGTGTTTCGGTTTCCTTGGGGTGGCGGCATCATTTCCAATTCTTTTTCTCAGGGGGTTCCACCATTTACCACCCTGAGAAAAAGAAGAAATGACATCATCCACCTAAGGAAACCTTAACAAATAAAAGCGGGCCATACCACCAGTGCTTCACCAGAGGCCTGTACACTTTATTATTCTACCCTTTGACCTTAATTGGTCCTAGACCCTTTTGAGAAGCTTATCGTTTGTTGTTTTGCGTTCTCAATCTTCTGAGCTAAATAAACCTATTCAGTCCAAAGAATATTGACTCTCAAGTTAAGGTGCACTATTAATTTGTGATTAAGGTATTTTTCACAGCTTTTTAATATAATTTGTTAACTATTCTTCCATCCCATGAACCTTGCAGCTCTGCAAGCAAACTTACATCCAGTACCTCAACCTGAGCTATAAATCTTCTTAAAACTCGCTAGATGACACCTTTGTGATCACGAAATGGAACAAATTAGAGGGAACATACAAAACCACAAACAATATTCTGACTGGCATAAAATTCATAAAAGAGGAGAACGACAACAGACCCCCATTCCTAGACGTGACAGTTAAACGTACAATTAACAGACAGCTTCAAACCAGCATCTACAGAAAAACAAACATATACCAAATACTTAACTTCAGAAACAATCATCCCAACACTCAAACGGAACTGTTTCAAGACATTATTTCAACGAGCTACATCATACTGCAGCACCCGAGAACTACAAAAAGAAGAAAAATATCTATACATTTTCAAGAAACAGGTACCCAATAAACACAGCCTGCCACTTCCTCAGAAGCGAACCCAAACAAGTAGACATAATGCAACCAAAAACTATAGCCACATTACTTTACAAAGGCATATCAGAAATGACTTCCAAACCACTCAGACCCTTTGGCATCATGGTAGTCCATAAACAGCAACTAATGAAGATACTACAGCAAATCTAACATCATTTACAAGATACCATGCAAAAATGGTTTTAAAAAAACACTACTACATCGTAAAAACTAGCAGGAAACTAGCCACTAAGATACATGAACACCAACTGGCCACCAAAAGACACGACCCACTATCACTAGTTTCTATACATACAAAGACTTTGACTGGGACAACACATACAGCCCAAGGACAGGCAAAACAAAAGAGACACATGAGAATTCTTTAGAGGCGTGGCATTCTAACCAGAACTCCATCAACAAACACATCGATTTAGATCCTATCTACCTTCCCTTGAAAATAAAAAATAAAGAGAGCTGGAAATGATGTCACCCACCTTAAGAAACCAAGACCTATAAATAGAGAGGCAGGATTAGCACCAACCCTTCAGAGATTTACCCCTACTATGGCGACAAAATGTTTGAAAAGAATCCTTCAAACTCAACGAGCTAACTTACATACTTATCAACCTGAGCTAAAACCTTTCTCACAAGTCGCTAATGCTAAAGATCACAGCAGGTCAGAAAACATCAAGCTTATGTTTCGAGTCTAGATGACTCTTCAGAGCTGAAGTGAAATGCAGAGGGGACAGCATTTATGCTGCAGGTGGGGGGGGGGGGGAGGGGGAAAGAGAGAGAGAAGAGAGGAAGGGGGAGGAATGGGTCTACCATAGTGCCCCCACACCATCACCCGCCCAAAACTACTTCATAAATGTTCACCCCTCCACACTTCACATCAGCTCTGCAGTCACAGACTCGAAACGTTAGCTTGATCTCTCTTCATGGATGCTGTCTGGCCTGCTGTGATTTCCAGCATTTGTTGTTTGTCTGCTGTTTGCTCAGCTGTCAGAGGATCAACATTGATTGTATGAACCAATCCAAATCGCAAGACTGTTGATCATTGGGATTTTTCATTCACTACAACATCTACACGAAATTCTTAGAAAATTTGATAGCTTCTAATAAATAAGTTAGTTTTTTAAATACAAACTATTCTTTTAAGGGTCAAACAAGAGAATTATCAATTTGCGAAAATTGATTTCAAAACTGAGTCCAACAAATTTCATATAGTAGGTACCTCACTTATGCATTTGTAAAAGCTAAAACAACCATGATTCTGCAATTTTTATGACATTACTGCTACATGTTGAAAAATTGAAAAATTATAAAAGCTATCAATTATGTTTCAATTTTTCCAGCAAAATTGAAAGAGGGAGGGAATAGATAACTATGCATCTTAACTTGCTTCACTAATATATTCCGTATGCATCAAATCCAAGTAATTTAAATAGGCCCAGATATCTCTACCTCTAACAATAATGCAGCATGACTGTTTTCGATCACCTATATTTGGGAAACTGCTGCAGTATTTCTTCAGGGTTACATTTTTAGCTGGCTAGTCACTACTTTTCCTCAAAAGTTAGAAGTGAGCCATTTGCTGATTGCATTGTAAATTCTGACTGTCCCAAATAATGAAACAGTTTGTGGTTGCTCACAAGTTCAGTACAGCATGCAGTGGCAAAGCACATTCAAACTACACAAGTGCCAGAAAAAACACTTCCAATACAACAAAAGTGGAACCACCTCGCTTAAATGGTATTACCAAGATACATCACCAACCATTAACATCTTGAAGGCTCATCTTGCCTAGAAACCAAGCAAGTGTTGAAATTTTCATCATTTGCAACACAAGTAGCTCAGCACCATTTACAACAAAGCAGTCTGCTAGATCAGCAACCCATGAACTTTCACCACTAGTAAGATTGTTACAGATGCAATGCAGCAAGATATGAAGGCTCCTTCAACACACCTCAAAATCTTCAACAAAAAATGCTTGGTCACAGCTGCATGGTCCTCTCCTGCCATTCACCATACATAGCTATGTCCTAGAATTTTTAAAACAGCATTGTAGCAGTACATGGACGGCAGAGACTGGAGGAAGCAACATGCATATTTAAGAAAGAAACAGATTTAAAGAAGCTAAAAGTGTCAAGTGGTTTGGGTATAGAGCAGGAATAGGTCTTTGAGATATAGAATTAACCCGGATCATGATGACTGGTAGAACAGGTTTGAAAGGCTGAATGGCCTACTTCTGCTCCTATTTTCTGTTTCTAAATTTGCTAGTTAAATCAGTTACTTCTTTTACCTTAAAATTCTTTACTAGAAAATGTGGAGTGACTATTACACTCCATTGCAGAGTAGCTAGATTTTTACAAATCAATTTATTTATTAAAATAACCATTTAATATTGAAGACTTGGCAGAGGTGTGATTTGGGGTGGCTTCAGTCTACAGGGATTGTTTCTCTGCCCATTCAAGTCAGTGGATGAAAAACCCAGGTGGTAGTGACTTTGTAGCTTACATTCCTCAACACTTTTTGACTGTCATCCCTGCCTTCCTAATAAATGGAAAATAGACATACCTAGAGTTTAAAATAGTTATCCACAGAATTATAGGATGCGATTGCTATCAACATTGAAAGTAGCAAATTAAAATACACAGCCTGTATTTTTAAGATCAAAGTATAGTTGAACAGTACTTTGCAATCTCGTCTTTCCACCAACTAAAAGCATATTAAAAACTCATTCGCTACCAAGTTGGACAATAGATGTCAAACAGGTCAGTGGTACACACATTCTGAGAACAACACTTAAAAGCAAACAGATGCTGAAAGATTTTGCAGTTAATCTGCAATCTCAAACTGAGTTTGGTTTTACTTTTAAATCCAATGGAAACAAAATATAGTAAATTAAGTGCCCAGCCTGTAAATTTTAAGATCAGCCAAACTGCAAGGTGAAATGCACTTTGTAAATTACCATTCAACATGATCATGGCTAATCCTTATCTCAACACTTTACCACAATACATCTTGGCACCTTCAGCTTCTAGAAATCATTAATTTCTTAAACACATGCAGTGGCTTTGACTCCACAGCCTTCTATGGTAGAGAATTCCACAGGTTCACTGCTAACCAAGTGAAAAAACTTCCCATTTTAGTGCTAACTGGCATGCCATCTTTCCTGAAATTGTGACCCTTATTGTATACACCCAAATGAGGGAAATATTCCTACATCCGGTCTTTCCAAACCTTTCAGTATTTTGTTTAAATGAGATACTCACTTTCTTGGAAATTCCTGTGAATGCAGCCCTTTCAACCCAATCTCTAATTAAACAAACCAGCCTTTCCAAGTCAAGTGAACACTGCACTCAATCTATGAAAGGTACATCCTCTCTTAGCTAACAGACTAAACCTGCACACAATACTCTAGGTGTGGTCTCAAGGGCCTGTCTTGCTCCAGCTGTACATTCTTGTTCTTGTACTCAAACCCTTGTGCAATGAAGTCCACCATATTATTTGTCTTCTCAACTGCTTGCTGCATCCACCGGTTTCATTTCAATGATTAGCGTACAAGGACAACCAAGTCCCTTTGTACATCAACATTCCTCAATCCTTCACCATTTAAATAACACTCTACCATGCTTGTGTGTTGAAACTGGTTAAATGTTGTGTAAAGTGTTCTCAAAACTGGATGACTAATACGTTCCCACCAGTTTGGTAAAAGCTTCATTTCTATTATATGCATCGGGCCCACATCATTACTTAAGCTTTTCTCATCATCAAACAAATCCTAACAGGTTTGCAAATAGTTTATTTTCCATGACCTCTTACGTTTCTGTAGCATTTCAGCAATATCTCAAACAAAAAAATCTCAGAAATGTTTAACTTCACTAAGATGCCATTTGGCCCATTGTATCTCCACCATTTTATTACTTAATGCCAAACTCTTGCCTTTTCTCCACATCTCTGCACACCAACTCTATCCAAAATAACCACCCAATGCCCCCTCAAATTGCCCAACTGAACTTTCCTCCACCAAGTTTCAAGATAGTGCATTCCATTTCCTAACTAATTTCTGTGTGAAAAAGATGTTTCTCCCACCCCCCCCACACACATCATCCTTGTTTAGATGGCACATCTATGCCCCTTTTTTCTGTTGAGCAGGAATAGCTTCTCCCCACCAACTTCATCTAGCCTGTTCATCATTTTGAAAACCTCTATCATATCGCTTTCCAACCTTCTTCTCATGAAGAACAGTCCCAACTTCTTCAATCTATCCTCTGAACTGAAACAATTCCTGGAACAATTCTTTTAAATCCTTTTCTGCATTCTCTCCAATGCATTCACATCATTCTACAATGTGATGCCCATAACTACATACAATATGCCAGATGAGATCAACATCACTAACTGCTTGCTCCGTCACCTTTATATTGTCATTCTTCTGACCAAAATGCATCACCTGTCATCTCTCTGCATTGAACCTCATCTGCCACTTATCAGCCTAGTCCACCAACATGTCAAAGCTTTTTTTGAATTCCATACTAACCTCCTCACTGAATGTTCTTTGATAACTATTTCATTTGTCTTTTGCAGATTACCTGCAATAATTTATACTTTAAAACTATCCCATCTTATGTGACTGGTTCTGAACAATATTGCTTCTATGCCACACGCCTTTCATTTAGGAAGTTCCATAATTCAAACCTACATGGCCCTCTAAAGTCTTGCGTATTCCCAGTAGAATTTCTTTAAATTCTTGACACAAGCAATCCTGTATTCTCCACTTCTACCATCCTGTTCTTGAATCATTTCACAATCACAGGTACACTCAAAAGCTATGATCTACTATCATGCACTGACAACCAAGGCAAACGTTTCAATCAAAGTTACTCCCATGGCCATATAGATTTCTCATGTGTGTTGAAGTTGGTAGTTTATCCTATTTTATTTAAACTAAGGTGCTCCTTCATAATGTGACCAACATTACTTCATATCATTTAATCTCCACTCATCATCCAAGCTTATCCATAGAAGTTCATTCTATAATCAATTAATTACTTTCACATTATCATCTCCATAAATTTGAGGGGACAGACTTTTTTTCTGATTTATCATATTTCTTGAAAACTTAATTATCACCCTTTACTAGTTGCAAACATCAAAATGTGCTTGGTCTCAACCTCCGATATGAAGACAATATCCAAAACTCATAGCTAAACAAACAGCGACGTAACTCATTTATACCATAAACACTTACCCTCTTGGTCTTGGTTAGAAAGTTTCAGCACAAAAATGGGAATGTTGTTTCCATATGTAAGATGGCTCCAATACCTCTCGCATAGACAAATCACTTGTCTTTAGTCACAACCACTCCAAATGGTTTATTTCTGCCATTTTGTTCACTCAATAGGCTTTATCTAATTTTAATACTGCTATCTCTAGACTTCAAATATTCTAAACTCATATTTGAACAGTCACTGCAGTTTCTAATGACTCAAAAATGTAAACATTCTTAGCCCCTTCAGCCTTATCCCTACAGTATGAGTTCTGAAAAATCCAATTGTGAAATTACTTCAAGTTCAATAGTTAATAACTCAGATTTTAAGCTTCCAAAATATTGGGTCCTAACTTTACATTGCATAAACTTAGATAATGGGCCATGCAATTAATACAATTTGTGATGACATGTCAAGTAACCAATAACATTTTCATAATCTTGTTCCATCTAATCAATGTGATACCCTCACTGAGACCATTTGATTGTGGGGATTAGCGTGAAACAGTGAGGGACTAAGTTTGGATACTGCTGAGTATGCATCCATGTATTTTCTTATGGCAGATCTTTCAAATAAAGTTTTGACCAGGGGAATGTAGATGTAAGAGTACTTTATTCAGTAAGAATTCTGCTTTAAAAAGATACTAAATTCATTATTAAATAAAATAAACATTAATGTCCATAGTTGCTCTATTGTTTTCTAGCTCAGATACCATGCTTCCAGTCCAAAATGTTACAGCTAATGTTACCGTACTACTTGGACCAATATTTTGGATTAGTCACCAGAAGACCAATAATGGCATTAACTTCAGTCCAGACAGACAAAGTTGTAACATTAATTCACAGAATTTGCGATTACCATTGTCTTTAATAGCTAACGGAAAGCTGTAATTAATTATTAAATGCTTGCAGAAAGGTGATGGTGCAGGACATATGTCCCGAGAAATCATATTGCCAATTACTCAATATTTCCCTGGATTTTGTGCTGTGCAACAACCTGCACAAATTACATGTACATCGTTCAGCTCCCTATGAACATAGTTGTTCACATCAGAAGTTCAGTTTTTCTCATTTAACCCACACAGGACTGGCTCATAGGGTTGCATGATTAAATAACCGATTTTACAGAATCTAGCAAAACACGTTTATTGTTTGGTACACAGCTTAAGCAGCTTTAAACCTATTCAAGAACCTTTGGTAGGACTGGCAAGACCAGATAATTACAGAAAAAAACATGTATTTTTAGAAGATTTCCCCACAACCAAGGAAAATCCAAACCATTCCTTTTTATAGGATTTAACATTTTAAAATCCTCTTTGCATTCTCTCTATTGATAAAGAATTTTAATTTGAATTTTCATCATCTTTATCACATTAATAAAGTAAATTAATTTATCTTGCTGACACTGAAATACATTCTTATGTGCTGAAAAATGATTAAATACATAAAGAATGGTGGTACCACTGAAAGTTTCAATAAAAATGTGGAGTCCTTGCAAATAAACTTCTTACAAATGTTTCAACAGGTTGATTAACACCATCATCTGCTTCTATGTTTATAAAGTTGCTAACATTGCTGAGAAATTGAAAAGTTGATCCAGTTCACTCTGGTTTAAAGATTATTTTGAACTTCAGAAAACAAAACTGTGTTAGTCTTAAACTGTATTATACCCACATATTTTTCATCAAAACTAAATTCAAGAAAGGCTGAGATCTAGATTAAACCTTTGTTTGAAAAATTCGTAACTATGATATAGAAGAGTATAAACTTTTATACTTGTTGATCTACATCACTTTTCAGTTATTCCTTCCAAGGACCTGCTTAGACCAAATCACGTATGTTTATTATTTCAATTGCACCGTTGGAGGAACTCAGTTATGTCCTAAAATTAAAATCTTATTTTGTTGATTGCCTTTTACTTCTGATCACTTTATTCTCTCTATCAACTTGATTCCAGAAGTCGCTGTACTCATTCTTTGAACTAAATACATATGTTTGAGATATATCAATTTTTCAAAAAGGAGGCAAAAAAATCAAAGCTGGTACATTTTGTAATTTAAAATTGATTTGACTATATTCAGCAAGATATTAGGATATGATACCCCTGTTTAAACAAAATATATTAGCAAGATTGGGATGGAAGAGTAGTTAATAAATTACATTAAAAAGCTGTGAAAAATACCTTGATAATCACAAATTAGTTAACGAATAGTGCACCACAACTTAAGACTCAATATTCTTTGGACTAAATACATTTATTCAGCTCAGAAGATTGAGAACGCAAAACAACAAAGGATAAGCTTCTCAAAAGGGTCTTGACCAATTAAGGTCCAAGGGTAGGTTAATAAAGTGCACAGGACTGTGGACTTTATAAACAGAAGCATAGGCTGGAAATCATGATAAAATTATACAATAAAAAAGGTTGAGCCTTCAACTGGAGTATCAGAATTGAAGTCCTGTATCCAATTCTAAACACATTCTGGGAAAGATGCAAAGACATTCACAAGAATGATTCTATAGATTAGTAAACTCAGTTATGTGAATAGGTTTGAGAAGTTGAGGCTGCTGTCCTTGGAGAAGGCAAAATTAAGAGATTTGATAAAGATACCTTGAATCACAAAAGATATGGATAAAGTAAAAATTGTACCCTTTGGTAGAAGGATCAAAACAAAAGTACATCAATTTAAGGTGACTTAAATTGATAAGCAAAGCAATGAGAAGGAAAACCTTTTTTATGCAGCTATTTAGAATAAATTACTTCCTTATACCTGTGCATCACTAATGGGGAACAGTTAGCTCAGTTGGCTAGACTGCTAGTTTGCAACACTGAGTGGTGCCAACAGCATGGATTCAATTCCCATACTTGCTGGGGTTACTCATGAAGGACCACTTGAAGCATGGTGGCCCTCTGGTTAAACCACCAGTCAACTCTAATTGGAGGGAAACTCTCAGGTCCTGCAAGACTTTGGAGACTTCAAATATCACTGGAAAGGTCAGTATTTATTCTTCATCCCTAATTGCCTTTGTGATGGTGAGACCCTTCTTGAACCACTGCAATCTATCTGGTCTATGAACATCAACACAGTAATAGTAAGGGAGTTCCAGGATTTTGACACACCTCCACAAAGTAGTATGGTTCTAAGTGAGGATTATGCGCAACTTGGAAGGCGTGTGTATTAAGAGTTCCTATGCCCTGGTCCTTGTCTTTGCAGGTGGCAGAAGTCTAAGATTTGTAAAATGCTGTCACAAAAGGACTTTGGCAAGTTGCCACAGTGCATTTCTTGAATGGTGTTCACTGTTGCCACTACACACTAGTAGTGAAAAGTGTTTCTTCAGTGCCAATGGAGCTGAACTAGCCCATGCAAGATAACAGTATTCCAATATGCTTCTGAATTGTAGGTGAATGAGAAGCTTTGGTAAGACAGTTATTTACCTCAGAGTATACAGTCTCTGATGTGCTCTTACAGGCATAGTATTCTTACTACTAGTTGAGCTGTGTATCTGGTAAATGGTAAACCCAAGGATGGTGGTGGTTTGGATCTGAATTGCACTTCCTGGGAGTACAGTGGAGATGGATTCAATAGGGGCTTTCAAGAGACAAAGAAGAAAAAACTGGCAAGACTGTAGAAAAGAAGAAGTGAGGAATGGAACTAGCTAAGTTGATCTTGCCGAGAACTGGCATGGACATTGTGGCATTTCAGTAGCCATTCCACATGAAATTAGAAAACTGGAATTAAATACCGACTTTAGGATTAGATAACTTGCAAAGTACATGCAACCTCTATTTCTGAATAAAAGTTGTTTCATTCATTCCATTGTGATATTAAAGAGTTATTTTGCTCTGCTGACCTGCAAGAAATTGAATGCCCCCGGATAGGGTGGAATCTTATAGGTGGAATGTGGGAGGTTTACATTCCCATCCCTTACCATTCAGGGATTATTTACATTGTCATCCCTTATTCAGAGATCATAAAGAACATTATAGTTTAAATTGACTACTCCCTGCAGTTAAAAAAATGCAATTTACACCAGATCTGGCCATGAAGGGATAATTTGCATTACATTGTTTCTGGAGGTGAGGTGGTCACTGCATTGTATCTTGAGTGGCATGTAACTGTGAGGGAGTGAGTGGAGGTTGCCTTGTGAGCATTATCAACTGTGATGTAAAGATTTTGTATAAAGGAAGGACTGTTTCCTTTGTTCAGAGAGTGCTTCCCTGGACACACCTCAAGAATGGTGAGGTGCGTTCAGAGTTTCTCCAAAGCTTGTATTGTACTGTGCTTAATAAAATTTGGTTATTGTTCACTGAAGTTGGCATGTTGCAGTAGCATCAAGTGCCTAAGAACCTCAAGAAAAAAATAACTTAACACCATGTGGCGTTACTTTCCCTCATCAAATAGCAATAAATTAGATAATTGCTCTGGAGAGCCCGGACCAATCTTCTGATGGCTACTCAAAGCCAGTGAAATGTGAAAATTGTCCACCAAAAACATAAAATAACATATCAACAGCAACAAACATAGGTCAACTCCTGCCAACTTCCATGCTCAGGCAACAAAGTAACAATGTTCAGGAAAGTGTAGCTTTCTCAGGTGCATGGTTATTTTTACATTTGTAAGTTAATTTACAATCAGGCACTAAGAACATGAGAACAAAACAAAACCTTACCACGGAAAGAATTTTCTTTGCATGTGCACTGGTAGCATTTTTAATGAAAGAACAAAACATCGAGATTGAACAGCCTTTTAAAGGGCTATTAGACCAACTTTAAAGCTTCCAGCTACATAGTAACACAAAAGGATGAATATTGTTTTGAGGTGTCAAGCAGATTAATCAGGCTTCCAGTAATTATTTCAATTGTAACTTTTAAAATTTTAAATAAAAACAAATGCATTTGGTTTCATGGCAAATGAGACTTTAAGGGAGAAAAGTGGGTGGTCATCAAGATCAAATACATACCACTTCTTAGCTATACTGTCAGTGTCATACAGCATGGAAACAGCCCCATGGCCTAATTTGTCCATGCTGACCAGGTTCCCTCTACCAAACTGGATAAGAGAAGGTTACATTCAGCTCCAGATGGTATATGGCAACCAGGGAGTCCAGAAAGTGGGTAATAACCTTGAAGGAGACCTGTACCTAACTCAATCATCGCAAACAAGGTGGTTTGTATTATTCCTCTTGGAGGATATAAACACTGGTTTGGAGAATTTATTGCCTCTTTTGTCAATTGTGCTGCACATACACCTCAGAGGACAGAATTTTAACATATCATGCAAAAGGTGTTACCTCTGATGGTGCAGCTATAATAAAGTGCGAATGTATGAGCGATGGGATGTGGCAACAACTTAAAAGTAATTTTCTACTTTACAAATGCTATATCTATTTAACTTGTCAGAGCATGAGAAATGGTGGAACAAATAAAACAAAGATGCTAGAGAAGTCAGCATTAAATGAATGCAAATAACTTGGAAGATTCTGGAAATAGCTTGTATTTGCATTTCAGCAACAGAACCTGAGGCAAGAATTAAGTTAGGCAATATGGACAGGCCTACTGCTGTTGTAATTGTATAGTCAGAAGTTAATCTCAGGGACAAATACATCACAGTCTGGTTTCGTTTGAGACAGGTACCAAAGAGAGAAAAGGGGTCAAGACGGGGGAAATGGAGTTGTTCTGGGGACTAAAAACAATGGCTTCAGTATTTAATTAGAAGAACTTTCTGATCTAATACTAGATTTTGACAAACAGTCTGATAATCGAGTATTGGATGTTAGGTAAGCAATTGGTTAAGTAAACCACAGTACAGGAGTTTAGACATTGGTGAAATAATACTGGGTGTCATCAGCATGCATGTAAAAACTAATCGATGCTTATCATTTAGTCAAACTGGTAAATATTGGAAAGAACAGTGGTGCACAGTTGGAGGAAAAGGCAATGAGGACAAATATTACATCTAGATAGAACCCTCAATTATTCTAGGAGCAGAGAAACACGTGAACAAACCATACCAGGAACATTCAATCCCTTCAAAACTATTCTACCACAGTCAATGAATCACCACCTCAATAATTAACATATTTCACCAAAGACAAGTCGACCAGGCGTAGAATTTCTGTGAGAAAGTGAGGACTGCAGATGCCGGCGAGTCAATCGAAAGGTGTGGCGCTGGAAAAGCACAGCAGGTCAGGCAGCACCCAAGGAGCAGGACAGTAGACGTTACAGGCACAAGCCCTTCATCTGGAATTAGGCAAGTTGAAAGGGACTGAGAGATAAATAGAAGGGTGGGGCTGGGGTTAGCCGGGTAGGTGATAGGTGGATGCAGGTGGGGTGGAGAGTGTGATAGGTTGGTGGGGAGGGTGGAGCAGATAAGTAGGAAGGAAGATAGACAGGTGGGACAGGTCAAGAAGGCAGTGCTGAATTGGAGGATTCGATGAAGCTGGGGGTGTGGGGGGGCGGAATTTGTAAACTAATGAAGTCGATGTTGATGTTGTGTGGTTGAAGGTGGACGATGAGGCATTCTTCCTCTAGTCAGCAGGTGGCTTGGATTTGGCGGCAGGACAAAATACCCCACTGCCCTGTGGCCGATCACTTCAACGCCACCTCCTACACCAAGTAAATGCTAGTCCTGGGCCTCCTCCACCGCCAAATCTAATCCACAAGAATGGAGGAAGAACGCCTCATCTTCTGCCTTGGGACCCTTCGGCCAGATGGCATCAACGTTGACTTCACTAGTTTCCAAATCTCCCCTTGCTCCATCTCATCCCAGATCCACTCTTCTAATGTGGCAGTGCCTTCTTGACCTGTCCCACCTGTCCATCTTCCTTCCCACCTATCATAATCAATTATGCCTGAAGCGTCGATTCTTATGCTCCTTGGATGCTGCCTGACCTGCTGTGCTTTTCCAACGCCACACTTTGATTGTGCTTTTCCAGTGCCATATAAGAATTTTTGTGGACAAAGGATAGAGTACTAGACAATGTAACAGTACATGAAGTTCTAATAGGTATTTCAAGAAACTTAACAAGGAATATCAAATTGTGCAGCAGTAGTTTAAATTTGTTGTCACCAAAATCTCAAAGTAGTAAAAATCAAAACCTAAAGATATTTAGTTCTGACAATGTTGCAGCTAAGCTCCTCTTAAATGGAAATTCTCATTACACTTAATATTTATTCTGTTAAAAAAAAGTAAATGCTCATGATTGCATTTCACCACCCTTCCCAAACTGTTGAGATACTAAAAAGTGGCTCTCTTTTACTTTGTGATGGTAAGTGCACCATGCTGAGTGTCAATATAAAGTTCTTTTCGCTGAAAAAGATTAGATTGTCACTTCTCTGAAAGTGTTATATTTTATCCACAGTTCATGTGGAAAGTAGGGCTTAAATTCCCTCAATTAACATTCCAATTCTGAACCTTCCCAGCAAATTAATACACTGTAAAACAAATTTTAATGTGAAATAAAAGTTCAACTTGTAATTATTTGTAACAAGTTAGAAAGTCAATACCTCTTCTTGCATAACTTAAGTCTACATCTTTAAAATGCAGCATTACGACATCTGCAGATTTAAAAATGATACTTTCAACAATATCTTCACGCTTTGGTCCCAGTTCTCGTGAACTGGATTCAATATTCTTTCGGTGAGCAGCATCAAGCACCAAGTCACACTGGAAAAACAAATTTCAAAAAGAAGAAATCGCGATAAGCAAAAACCTTGACAAACAACAGCATAGTATTGTTCATTTCCAATATACCATTCTTATGATGAAATTAATAATACTTCAAAAAAGGTTATGCATAATGTAAATGGTAGAAACAGGAAATTTAATCAAGTGAAAATATCCAAATACATCTTTAAAACAAAATTAATTCTCTAGTTGTATTCTAATAGCATTCATCCAGAATAACTGTGATATTCCCCAACGTAGCATCCCAACTGCTTCTTCAATGATGGTCTTCAACACTACCTGCAAATTCATCCTTCATTGATCATTCTTTGAGTGAAGAAATCCCCGTTAACTGTCCTTACATTTCTTCCCTAGCTTGAACAGCATTATTAATAAAAAGTTGTCCTTAAGGTATGCGCGTTACCAGAAAACCCAGCACATTATGGTCTAGCAATAAGTGAAGTTGAATTTTGATGATGAGCCAACCTAAGCTATTTCACAGGACAGTTAAAAGTCACCCACACTATTCAGATCTTAGAGGTAGATATAGGACCGATCATACAAGGCAAGTCTTGTTCTCTAAACAATCTCTAGCCTCCCTAGACATCCGTGGTCCAGCTGCATCTGTTTTACAGCAATCTGACAGTTATATGATCACTGTTACTAACATTGACCTTTCTACTCAAGAGTTAACTAAGACAAATACTTCTTCTACAGTCATGGTATGAGTTCATGAGATCAGCTCTCCACATTGCTCGTTGCTCCCATTCAAGTTCAACAGTTAGGTGTGGGAGTGAAAACATTTTTCCAATATTGTCTCAGGATCAAACTGGCAGCTACCATCTTTGCTTACGTTGGCCATTCTTACACAATTACTAAACCATTCTTACACAATTACTAAATTACAATTACTGACATTGTACAGCTGTCAGTAAACCGGTGGAGTTGACATGGACTACTATTACTCCTACTTTTCATAACATCTACATAATTTCAAATTATGCCTACTGTTCCAAGGAGCTGATCCTTTCCTGTCATTATTTTAAGCAACCGAATCTCCATTAAGGCTTCAAACTGGAGATCATGCCAATGGTGCACCAGAAGGTCTCCTCCTTCCTAAGAGTTTGACTGCAGTTTAATATTCACGCTGAATTTCCACAAATTAACTGCCCCTTGTCACAATGACGACAATTTATACACAGCACTTATTCCCCTACCAGGGATCCTTCCCAGTAGTGAGCTTAGGGACAGGATTATATTCTAGTTATGTTATCCCAACTTTTGGAAATGGGACAAGGTTAGAGCAGTAGGCAGTTCTACACTGTAGCAAGAAAGCCATATTGCTGAGAAATCAGGTATCCTACATAATTAAATTTAACTTTTAAAAGGTCTGCAAAGGATAAGCTGGTACATAGATAATGAATCAAACTTTACTGATTGCCAAAACACTTTTGATGGATTTCTACATTCCAATCTGTTTCCATATCATTTTATTCTTCATTTGAAGTCATGCTTATGTACAATAAATATTAATTTCACTGGCCACAGGATGTTAAATATGACAATAAAACACTACAAAACAACATTTCCACCTGGTGGATTCCAAATAACAGTTGGAGTGTTTAACTGTCTGTAACTGAGAATGCACTGATTCACTGAGAACCAAATGATAAACAACACCCACCCAACAGTTAAATGTAAGAAAAGTGGCAAACTTGTTGGCAAGATGGAACTATTAGTTCTGTTACAATTAATAGTTTCAAGTACAAACAATAATTTAGATTGTTGCTACAAATTGAGTACTTGACATTGAGTTATTAGAAATATACAAATATACTACAGATAAACAATATTGTTTTAATAGTTCATAACTGACCTCAAAAAAATTTATAAAAAATTAAACTACTGGACAAGGCATTACCTTGGTGTAGACAACTGGTCAAAGTCCCACGTTAATATCTCGTCATGCAAATGGGTTACATTAAACTATAGGAGAAAGTGAGGAGAATGCTGGAGATCAGAGCTGAAACAATGTATTGCTGGAAAAGCGCAGCAGGTCAGGCAGCATCCAAGGAGCAGTTGAATCGACGTTTCGGGCATGAGCCCTGAAGAAGAGCTCATGCCCGAAACATCGATTCCCCTGTTCCTTGGATGCTGCCTCACCTGCTGTGCTTTTCCAGCAACACATTTTCAGCTGCATTAAACTATATTATGATAATGTGTAATTTAAGAATCTGAAAGATATATAAAACATCTTGCTTACCTTGGGACTGTAGGTCTTAAAAACACCTTCATATATTCCACCATTTTTCACCTTTAGTTCACATTTTGCACCCTGTAAGGTTAGACATAACGAATGAAGTCAGATAGATTAAGTTGCACCTTTGCAGTCAAATTCTGTTGTTGACAATTTTCAAAAAATTGTTATAATATTTTTGAATGCCATTACAGTAATTTCAATTTCATAGCAACAATCTTCAAGCAAACATTTTCTCAAAGAAACCTATCTAATTCCAACATACTTTGTAATCTATTAGAGCTGAAAGAAAAGGAACAAAAAAGTAATTACAAAATAATTCAGATAATGATATAAAAATTATGAAGGAAAATTGTATCCAGTTGCAAGGCTGGCAGACCGAGAGATCTGTCTGAGCTGCACAGTTTGTGGGTAAACTTGAAACTGTACTTCAATTTAGTAAAGATGAATAGTTAGTATTTTTGCGCTTTACTTGCTGTTCGATTGCTATGAAAATAAAGGTGGTTGGATGCAATTTTTCAATGTTTTGTAAATGAAACCGCAGTCAAAATTTCTTTGCTAACCACTGCTAGAGTATGCAAAATTCAGCATTAAGTGGTGTTGCTGACTTGAAACTACTTTCATTTTGTATCTTTAAGTCCTCTGTAACTATTTTATTATGGCAAGATGATCAAGATTGTACATCTGTGCCTGACCTGGGTACATGTGCTCCAGCAGATTCAATCAAGTTAGATATCAAATGACAATCCTACATTACTCCTGCTATCATATATTAGGCTAGTAAAACAGGAACAAATCAGGCAGATGAACAAATGGTCCACAGAACAATATTTAAAAAGGGAAAGGGTTTTGATTTCTGGAGCACAGGCATCAAGTCCCAGCACAGTTAAAAGGCTCAGCAAATGGGAGCTTCAGTTAAAACTAACCGAATTCCAAGTTCCTTATAGGAAAGTAAACAGAACAGATTATTCAAATTTGTAAATTCTGCAGTGAGACAGCTAATAGCCTGCCAACCATAAAAACACTGTGGGGCACATCTGACAAACTCTTGATATTTCAATTGGTAATGGAAGGGCCATCAAGTCATTGTTAAAATTTCAACCATAGCATCCAATACATCTAACTGACAGGTAGATGGAGGATTGAATTAAGATCACAATGTCTTATTGCCACAGCGTTTCCTCCTAATTCCCAAGAAAGAAAATGGCACCGAAAATTGGGTTCCGAGATACACGCAAAGTAGTGACATTGGCACCAAATTGACCAATTAACCGACATTAGATAATGGCAGAAATGTGATTCACACAATCATGGGTCAAACTTTCACCCCTGAAATGCCAGGAGAATTTGGGGTAGAAGTGATTTTATCAATTCACTAACCTGAAAAGCTGAGAATTTATGGTGAAAATAGATTCTAAGACCCACCTGTATAATGTGCTCCCAAAATGATCACAGATTTTCATTTCTTGATTACACACAGGAGTATGCTGCAGTACCATTAATTTCGGCTGTTTTTGTTTTCTTTGACTGTAATTAAGGCTCGTAATACAGTCACACTACCTAATCTTTGCCCAATGACCACAAGTCCTTTCAAAAATATATTTTGATATGCAAGTGGGCAAGACAAATTCTTCAAGCATATGGTGGGAAGCTAAGAACATTCACTTTTTTTCATGTACAAAGGTTGTTATGGACAGAATTTTCTTATCCCTGGAGTAGAAAGGAAGGAGATTAACAAGAAAGGTGGCTAAGAAAAAGGAAACAGGGAATGAAGAGCATTGAAATATTTATTTTTCAATGTTTTACACATTTGCAAATAAAGTTAGTTAATTACCATATTCTGCAGCGTTAAAATCTTTGCATCAAGTAGGGCCAGATGAGGGACTGAATATTCATAGCTGGATATATTTTTAAAGAGCTGACAAACCAGATTTTTACCAGGGTCAGAGGGTGCCTGAACATAAAGTGCTGACACTGCAACACCTTTCCATCTCCCCCCGACACCCTGAAAAAAAACTCAGGCACACAAAACCAGCTTTCTTGAACACTTCCTGTGGCAAAATCCCAGGAGCAGCAGGGAATATTAGCTAGCCAGTTATGGGCCTCAAATTGACCAAGTGAATGGGTTTTTCCAATGACCATAAATCCTTTTAAAAATATATTTTGATAAGTAAGTGGGCAAGACAAATTCTTCAAGCATACGGGGAGGAGCTAAGAACATTGTACATGGGAAAAAAAAAGTGAAAGGTGAACTCAGGTTATGAGAAAAATTCCAACAGTAACAAGTGGGTAACAAGGCATGATGCCATCAGCCATCATGACCAAATTTACATTGACTCCTGTAGGATTTGTATTTTCTAATACAAGCTAAGAAAAACTAGCAACTACTTTTTGTTTGAACAAAGGAGATTAGTGGATTAGGTAAACAGGATAGCAACAGTTCTGACTAAGTGACAAATCTGAAAACCACAGAAATTGACACCACATTAAATGCAAGGCATTCAGAATAAAGAGCAAAGGAAATGCCACCAAAGTATGACAGTTAGGTGATTTAAGCAGAATCCATCTCAACATACAGAAACAGCTTCTGAAGTGATTACTCGAAAACATATATAGAAACAGGCCAACTTCGTGGAACTCAGATTACTGCTCTAAAGAATGTTAGGTGGATTGGCTATGCTAAATTGCATTTAGTGTCCAGGGATGTGCAGGTAAGGTGAGTTAACCATGGGAAATGCAGGGTACAGAGATGGGGTGGGCCAGGATGGAATGCTCTTCAGAGGTTCAGTGTGGACTCAATTGGCTGAATGACCTGCTTCCACACTATTGAGAATCTGTGATCTGTGAATGTCAGCCCCTTTCCAAGTTGTAAATTCAATATGCTTTTATCAATCTACATAAAGGGGATGAATATCCAGCAAAAATACCCAAAGTGTTTACGGATGACCCACAACTGGACTTTACTGCTATATGTTGGGCAAACAATAATATTTGGTGGTGGGAAATGCCAAATTGCCAGTTAATTCTTTGATATTGGTTTTGGGATGGAGCTGTAATGGCATGGCAAACATTTTCATCCCACCCCTCATTTGTACCACAGAAAAAAATGGCAGTGAGCTACATTCTTGAATCACTACTATACGTAATCTAGGCAGAGTGTTTCTTTCTTCAGTGGCTTGAAGCAACTGTGAGGCTTTCTATGCAATTTCAGGGGTAGTTAAGTGTCAATAACATTGCAGGGGATCTAGAATCACACTACGCTGTGTAAGATCTGCAGATTTCTTTTCCTAAAGATAGTGAGGTATTGATCCAAATTGATAATTACTAACCATTCTTAATGATACCAAAATTTTACTCCTGAGTAATCAAATCTATATTACATGAGCTCCTTTGTTGGAATTTTTAGCATCCTCCTAAATAAGAAAATTTGAGCATCAGAACAAAAGAGCAGCACTTAAGTTTATGAATACCTACTTATGCAGCATAGCAAACTGTGCATTCTGAGTACATAAACAGCAGATATAATTCAGATGAAGTGGTGCATTTTGGGAAAAAGGACATTTAAACAATTGTGAACAGTAACAGATCAGGACTACAGGCGCAGAGATGTAAAGTTCATTGAAAGTGAAAAGAGTCCTCAAAAAGGAAAATGAAATTCTAGGTTCAATCATAGCATGTAGCCTTTCCTCGCAGTCCAATCCATCCATTCCAGCTATTAATTTCGTACATTCTTGACTTGTCTCCAGTGCATTTATATCCTTTATTGCATAAAAGGCAATACTATACACAGTACTCCAGATGTGGTCTCACCAATTCCAGGTCCCCGAAGCACTACCTTCCCCTAAATTTATGTTCAATTTTCCTAACTATAAACAATTACATTCTAGAGATTTTCTAATCAAATGATCAGAGATGTTATTATAAATTTCTGCAGCAAGTGAGACTTGAACCCAGACCTCGTGGTTAGGATGTAAGGACACTACATTGGACTCCAATGGCTCTTAACATTTGCATGCTGCTAGCTTTCCAAATTACTTGTTGCACCTGCATACTAACCTTTTGCAATTCATGTACTTGGACACCAAGATCTGTCTGCATTTCAGAAGGGAAACATTTAAAAGGCACCAGAGGGACAAATTTTCCCACAGATAGGGTGGTTCGTATATGGAATGAACTACCAGAGGAAGTGGTAGATACAGGTATAGTTACAACATTTAAAAGACATTTGGACAGGCATGTGAATTGGAATGGTTTAGAGGGATATGAGCTGAAAATGTGTTGCTGGAAAAGCGCAGCAGGTCAGGCAGCATCCAGGGAACAGGAGAATCGATGTTTCGGGCATAAGCCCTTCTTCAGGAACAATCGATTATGCCCGAAACATCGATTCTCCTGTTCCCTGGATGCTGCCTGACCTGCTGCGCTTTTCCAGCAACACATTTTCAGCTCTGATCTCCAGCATCTGCAGACCTCACTTTCTCCTTAGAGGGATATGAGTCCATCACAGGCAAATGGGATTAATTTAGATTGGGAAACCTGGTCAACATGGATGAGTTGCGCCAAAGGGTCTGTTTCCATGCTGTACAACTCTATATCCACTGAAATAATTCAGTTAGGAGAGCATAAACTAAACATCTAAAAAGGTTCCCAGTTCAAAGGTGGGTTCTGGCACAAATGCAATTAGGGCTCTCTTGTGGCACAATGGTAGTGTCCTTACCCTAGATAAGAATGCCTGAGTTCAAGTTCCAACTACTCCAGAGATGTGTAATAAATGGTGATTCAATTAAAAAAGGAATATTGAATATAGAAGAAATGAAAGTACAGTTTGTTGATTTTGTATTGTTTAAGTGACAATGCAAATTCCTCATAAATCCTTGCATCACTTTATGAAAAGACACTAATGCCATGAAAGGACAAATATTTAGTAAAATCAGACCAAGGCGACATGTTACAGCTGTGAAGCTCAAAAGTTTGTTTTCCTTCACAATAAAAAAGACTAAAATTGGGATGGGGTAAATAATTTCAAACTGTTGCATGATTTGGATCAAAAGACCCTGCGCATTAATGCAATGCTTCTCATTTCCTCACTGTGACCCATGGTGATTTATTTTTGAAATGTAAATTACATTGTCAAATGTATCTCCCAATATTTCTGGCACAGCAAAATTACACAAACAGCAACACATTGGTCTGCTTTTAATAGCATTAGCTGGAAAAGTTATATTGGCTTGACTGGTTCTCTTATTGTCTATATTTATCTTTGGGGCAGCACCATGGCAGAGTGGTTTAGAGTGACAAAGTGGTTGGGGGCAGCACAGTGGTTAATACTGTTGCCTCACAGCACCAGGGACCGAAGTTCAATTTCAGTATCAGGCGACTGGCTGTTTGGAGTTTGCACATTCTCCCTATGGCTGCGTGGGTTTCCTCTAGGTGCTCTGGTTTACTCCCACAGTCCAAAGATGTGCATGTTCGGTGGATTGGCCATGTTAAATTGCCCATAGTATCTAGGGATATGCAGGTGTGTGGATTAGTCATGGGAAAAGCAGGGTTATGAGGACTGGTGATGTGGTGGTGAAATCTCGATGCGAAACTTTCGCAGGGTCATTGTGGCCTGCTTCCACACTGTAGGGATCCTGTGTGGATTCTATAAACTGGAATGCAGTGTATAAGCTTAACATTTACTCTGAACGAAAGCACTTTCAAAAACAGTGGCATTCTGCTGAGGCAGCATTTAAGAGACAGTATTGTACATCTTTGGATGTGGATTTTGAAACCAGGTTTCATGTCCTAGAAACAGGGACACTACCACTGCACTGAAGTGTTAGTTTGATTTTAGTACATGAATCTATAATTTCAGAGGAAAGTGCTACCACTGTGTTCAGCTAATAAAGTATCTACGAATAGGGTAAGTAAGAAAGAAGTGCCACTACACAGTTCATCAGTATTAATGATTTGGAGATGCCGGTGGGTACAAAGTTAAAAATCACACAACACCAGGTTATAGACCAATAGGTTTAAGTGGAAGCACACTAGCTTTCGGAGCGACGCTCCTTCATCAGGCAATAGTGGAGGGCTCAATCGTAACACAGAATTTATAGCAAAAATTTACAGTGTGATGTAACTGAAATTATACATTGAAAAATTGATTGTCTGTTAAGCCTTTCATCTGTTAGAATACAGTGATAGTTTCACTTTCATGTGTAAATCACAAAACCTTTTTTTTAAAAATGTTGTATTCTCGGGTTAGCTGTTAACAATGGTGATAGCTAGACAATATGTTGAAGGTGTTGGCCCCCTGTGTTCTCTGTCTATGCCATGATGTTTAGATTGATTCTAATCTTAAAAAGTGAGATAATGGAGTTTTACATAAATTCATGCAGCTTTTGAGCTCAGAGTTCTACATGAATGCATGCAGTTTTTGAGCAAAGTACAATGTAACCCTGAAAGTACAAATTCGCCCCACAAAATGTGTGTGTGTGTGTGTCTCTCTCTCTGGGTTGGGGGTTGTGAGTGTGAGAAAGTGTATGTGTGTGTGTGTAGTGAGTGCAGAGTGTCTCAAGTCTGTGAGGGGGTGCGTGGGAGTGTGTGTGCGCGCGTCTGTGTGTATAAGAGTGCCTGAGTATCTGTGTGTGTATATCTCCGTTATCTCACTTTTTAGATTAGAATCAATCTAAACATCATGGCATAGACAGAGAACACAGGGGGCCAACACCTTCAACATATTGTCTAGCTATCATCATTGTTAACAGCTAACCCGAGAATGCAACATTTTAAAAAAAAAGGTTTTGTGATTTACACATGAAAGTGAAACTATGATATTCTAACAGATGAAAGGCTTAACAGAATCAATTTTTCAATGTATAATTTCAGTTACATCAAACTGTAAATTTTCGCTATAAATTCTGTGTTAGGATTCAGCCCTCCACTATCACCTGATGAATGAGCGTCACTCCGAAAGCTAGTGTGCTTCCAATTAAACCTGTTGGACTATAACCTGGTGTTGTGTGATTTTTAACATCAGCCATAACCTAGCTAAGATTCATTCAAACAAATAGGGGATCTAGAAACTTACTTTCACCAAGTTATTGAGATATGGAACATTTTACAACAGAAAGGCTACATTACCATCAAAAATAGTATTTGAAACAAATGCAAGTTTACAAAAAAGAGGCAAAACACCAGTATTAGCGTAGAAAGATGTACTTACGCATTCTTTCAAGCAAACAATTTTGCTAAGAATTAAGTTAAAATCTTATGCATAAATGCATACTTACTACAACTGATGTAAGAATGTGGACCATTCGCATGTTTGCATATATTCCATCATACGGAATCTGTAGAGGGACAAAATTAAAGATATATTAATTAGCATGTTAAAATTTACTTTCCTAAGTTAATTTATGTTTTGATTGAGCATAAGCAACTTAAAAACAGTATTCAGGACTCAGTAAACAATTCATTGACCACCACTGCCAATTAATATAGCAAATATTATCAAATAGACCAAGATGTTTCAAGCTGGTTAGAAAGCACAAACATGCATGAAAACCTCAGATGGTCTTTATTCAGAGATGAGTAGGTTTAACAACCCACAACAATGTTACAGGCAAATCAGTGAATGACAATTATGAATCTGTTCTTCTTAAAAAAAAGTGCCTGTCATGCAACCTTTTCAAAATTATAGAATATCCTAACTGTAGCAAAATTGTATTCAATCCATTCAATTCTTCTTCAAGCACTGCAATGTTTGCCACAAAACAAAAGTACTTCTCTCCATTTTGGTTGTAGGGACACAACTATACAAACAGACAAGTTGTAAAAACTAAATAACATCCCCCAAAAAAGATTCATTTACCAACACTTTGACCCTAATTAGCCCAAATATCACCATCTTTGTGATGCTCAAACTCTCTTCCCAGAGAAAACCATACAGGTGCATTTTAAATGTTTTCTAAGAGCTCTAAAAAGGATCGAAACAAAAATAGATTTAATGATTTTGTTCCAATCTGACATTTAAAAGAGCCACAACAAGAGTGGATAGTTGACCCAAAGTCAACACACAAGCTTATTACGCTCTAGATATACCAAAGCATTTTTTTGATCCTGTTAAAAGTGTTAAGTGGAGGAATTCAAATTTTAAAAATGAAACGCGAAAGATAATTTTGTGCACGAATATAAAACAGATAGTGAGTGCTTCATACCAATGAACTATTATTGGTCTATTGCATCAGAATTACGATATTAAACTATAGTCGACAAATACAAGTGCTCCTTTGGGTGGCAAGATTTCTTAGTAATGGCTCAACCAGCCACATATATCCTCAGTAAAGGAATCAAATAGATACATTAGGTTTTTTTGGTATGACAGTCAAGCTCTGTCACCTTAAAAACAGTAATGAATGTTGCAACAGCCATTAAATTTTCAAAATAATTCAACTGCACTTCAACAACCGTGTAGCAACCAACTCAACAATCTACATCAGTCCAGATAGTTCCTCATAACATGACGGTTGCATTCTTGTGCAATCCTGTGTTACAGAAAAATCGAGTTTTAGAAACAGCGTTTGAAGCATTGGTGTAATCACGTTGCAGCCAACGTAAGTTTTAAAAAAGTTTGTGCTATAGAAACAATGTCCCAATTTGTCAATCGCGTTATAGCCAATTCACAATAACGAAACTTGCATTATAACAGAATGACCTGAATCGAAGGCATCGGGTTTTAACATACCCTGTATAAAGATAAATAGTTTGTAATAAATCATGAGATACATTGCTGTTGGCACAGAGTGAAGGGAAAATAAGTAATTACTGTCCCTGATCACGAACCAAAAATATTCATCGGAGAGGATGATATGAATATCGGTAGTGTAGAAAATAGTTAGAAGGATAGACAAAGGATTGACAGAAGGATATCAATAACGTGATCTGGTGGGCAGAATAGTGGTAAGTGGAATTCAACTGGAAAAATACAAGATTTGAGGAGAGCTAACAAGGGTTACACCACGAATGGCAGGACCCTGAAAAGCACTGAAGATCAGAAGGATTTTGATGTGCATATCCAGATTCTTGAAGGTAGCAGGATAAATTGATACGGTGATTAAGAGGGACACAGAATACAAGAGCAAGGAGGCACTCTATAAAATGCTGGTTAGGTCACAACTGGAAGCATTCCATTCAGGTCTGGTCATCACACTATAGAAAAGATGTGACTGTATGAGAGAAACTGCAGAGCAGCTTCACTTGGATGCTTACTAGGCTGGAGGGTCTGAATTAAGGAAAGATTGGATAGGCTAGGATTGTTTTCTTTGGAGGACCAAAGGTTGAGAGGGAGCCTGATAGAGCTAACAAAATTATACAGGAGCATAGATAGGGTGAATAGAAGGTGAGGATCTGATACCCGAATACAGGCTGAGGTAAGTAGTTGTTGTCAGGAACAACCGCTTAACAGATAATAACCTAGGTGTTCTTAATAACCTAGGTAGCAATAAAATGGCTTCTCAATGCAAATAATATGACAAAATAGCTTCTAGGCTGCAAATAGACAATTCTGCTAAAAGCTGCATAAACTGGCTTTTAATTCTGCTATAGCTGCACAATTGACTAACCAGTCTGATTCAATAGAGATTAGCAAACAACACTCCCTTGATAGCATAGAAATAACTAGACTAGATAAGACATTACTGGCCATCCTAACTGACTTTCAAATGCAGGTGCAATGGTTTGGTTAGTGAGATAAGAGTGGCCTGAGTGTTGGAAAACAAAGTTGGTTCCCAGGAAATATCACTGGACCAAGTAACTGTCAAATAAAGCAAAATAGTGTATTGATTGGTAATTGTCTGAATGTACTATGCGATCATAGCCTTTTCTTTAAGAAAAGTATAAAAAGGTCTTTGTTTTAAGCCATGTGTGCAGCTCCTCAGAGGAATACAGATGTGCACAACCTGTGTTTCCGCATGCTCTGTACCTGGCTGTATGAAGAAATAAAAGAATGAAGTCTTAAAGAACCAGACTGATTGTGAGTGCTTGCTGACCAATCATGTATCATGGTTTTCCATTTTCATTTGTATAGCATACAGTACTATGGGCCAAAAGCTAGAAAATGGGATTCAGCATAGTCAGATCTTTGGTGAATGGTGTGGCCTCCTTCAGTGCTGAGAAGTCCACAAGTCAAGAGCGAGGCCTGGATTGAACTTGTCTCTAATATGAATGCACTCATGGTCTGAACGTATAAACAATTATGGACACTTGGGAGGAGATCCTCAAAGTAATCACCACCTGGACCACAAGAGGTCATTTACCCTAGGGACTGTGACAAGGAAACATTCGAGGAAAATAAAGCCAAATAGTGTTACTTGAAAAACTCTTTGTCATATTAATATGTTTTATCTGCCACCTGTGTTCATTTGCTATGTTTGTTTTAGAATAAATACGTAAGTATAATTACTAGTTCATCACTATAACACTGCTGCAATGTCAGAAGACACTAAATTATCTAAATGATCTGCATTAACAGCTAAGTATTCCTCTTCGAGTAGGGCACTTTTGCATCATTCCCTTTCAATAGGCTGTCTTGCTCCAGCTGACTATTGAGGGTTCCTGTGATGCAGTCATCATTTCCCTACTTCAGAATAGGAGGCCCAGGTTCCAAGTCCCGATACTTCACAGGAGTGTAATAACACCTGTGAGCAGGTTGATTTGAAGATGATCTATTAGTAGTTATTGAGAAATAATTACAGTACTCCATCTGATAATTCAATATACTTCATAAACTTAACTGTTGTGTTGATACGAGCTCTCAACAATTTAGACTTTGCAGTTTCAAAAACTTCCATTGACCAATGCTACTTTAACTTATTAACTCATCCTCCATTATAACACTGAGGTGGAGCATCAATAATTGTGGTGGGTGCAGATCCTGTTGCAACATTCTACAGCTCTACCAACAAAAAGATTTGAAATTCTGCCAATAATCAGTAATCTATTTCAAGTGCTGAATTAACATGGCACTACCTCCACCACAGAGGTCTATATATACACAACAGATTCTACCTGGCAATGATAAACTGCAAAATGTATCAAAACAATGGGGTGGGGTGGGGGTTCTTGTGGTCCAATGATAGTGCCCCTAGCTCTGAGCCAAAGGCCTCAGTTCTAGTCCTTGAGGTGTGTGATAACATCTGAACAGGTTAATTAGAAAATAAAATAAAATAGGTGGGGTGGAGACTATTACTGCTTAAGAGCCTAAGCAATCCCAACCTATTTCTCTTCATGAAACTTGTGCTATCAGCAAAATGCAAAGTAACTCTTATAAAAATCAGGTTTAAACCTTTATTGAAAAATACAAAGGCAGATCAATTTTAGCTAACACGAGCATTCAACAACAATTCAATAATTAAACAATCTAAGATAGATTCCTCAGCAAAAGCCAGAAAGAATACAAATCATATTGGACTGAAGTCTGAATTAGCTGTGTTTCTCACCACAACCAACTTATTCAACTTTGTCAGTTCTTAATTTCTGATTCTATATTAGCCTTTCATATTTTTCTCCCTCCTCTTCTACCAACATTCTGCCAGTTCATCAGCTTTTGCAGACCAATTCAGTGTAATCCTAAAGATCTCTCTATTTCACATGCTTTCAATTTTCTTTCCTACTTGAAACTAAATATAATAAATTGCCCGAGCAAAATGTGTCCATATGTTCATATATCATGAAGCTTTTTGACTTAACAGAAAGCCTACCAGTAAATTGCCAATGTACATCAGCATTAATTTGATGCAAAAAATGTAACACAAAGAAATATATATACCCAGTCAGTACCTATTTCCAATAAGCAACAGAAGTACACGCCTTCCGATTAACCCGAGATATTCTTTTGCATCTGGTTCTCTAACTTGAGTGAGTATCATTCCCAAGGGCAACAAAGTTATTCCAGTATTGTGCATGCAATGAACCATGGGCTCAATACAGATCAAATAGGTTTAATCCCAGTTCTCAATGGTTTATTGAATGCTGGATAAATTTGAGATTTACGTCAGCCCTTACATTTATATGCATATCTTTTAATTACATAGGTCTGTAGTACTATGAAGTATGCCTGATTTTTTTTTCAAAGATTGGGCCACATACCATTGTATTTTAGGAGAGATTTAATAGCTATGACACAAAAGTGGGATCCAGTTGAACTTCTTTAAAGTATCTGGGCAACTTTCTCCAAGTTAATACCATTTCCAGTTAAATTTAAACTGGAATCAACACAATGTCCACATAAGAAAACAAAATTTAAAATGCAGCAAGCATGTCTACCTTTAAACCACTTTCCAAGTAGAACATTTGAGCTCAAAAAACACTTCACAGCCTGAATTTGTGGTACCTTCTTAGCACAAATCTAATCCTTACGAGTCAAAGATGGATAATTGGGTGCGAAAAAGATCTTTCATTGGGCAATTTTCACTTCTAACCATGAAACTAGTGTACACATATAACCCCAACTACTCAGTCTGCTTTGATCTGTTTCATGGACTTTATCTAAGTTTCTACAGACAGGTTGTTGATGTAATTATCTAATTTTCCAAAGTATGTTTGAATACTTTACAACCTGTATTCATGATCTGGAATTGGCTAATTGTCTCTCCCACTATTAACTAAATTATCAATTTTCACTAATAAATGAGTTGCTTAACAACCTTATTAAATGTTGACAAAACATTCAGCAAAGAGAAAAGTTATCTGGTATTGCACCTAACCTTCAATTTGAAGCACATCATCTAGTTCTGTATTAAATCTACAGAATTAAATCTACATGTACACAGGTTTTCTTTGACTGAGTAGTTGGGGTTATATGTGTACACCAGTTTCATGGTTAGAAGTGAAAGTTGTCCAACGAAAGATCTTTCTAGCACCCAAGTATCCATCTCTGACTTGTAAGAATTAGATTTGTGGTCATATATGCGACATATCCTGAGGATACAAACCTTCTCTGCCATATAAAGTAGTAAAGAACAACAATACAACACAAAAACAGGCCCTTCAGCCCTCCAAGCCTGCTTCAACACTTTTTCCCCTTCCATATTGAATCTATCTTCAATTACAGGATCCACATCCCTCGATTCCATTCCTATTCATGTATTTGCCCAGGTGCTGCTTGAATTGTATCTAACTGTTTCCACCACCACCACCTCTGGCAGCATGTTCCAGACACTCACCATCCTTTGTGAGAAGGACATGCCTCGCACATCTCTTTGGGCAGCACTGCTGCCTCACAGCACCAGAGACCTGGGTTTGATTCCAGCCTCGGGTGACTGTCTATGTGGAGTTTGCACAGTCACCCCGTGTCTGCGTGGGCTTCCTCCCACAGTCCAAAGATGTGCAGGTTAGGTCAACTGGCCATGCTAAATTCCCCATGGGGATGAGTAGGTTAGGTGCATTAGTCAAGGCCAAATATAGGATTGGGGAATAGGTCTCAGTGGGTTACTCTTCGGAGAGTCAGTGTGGACTTGTTGGGCCGAAGGGTCTGTAGGGATTCTAATTCTAATTCTAATAAACTCTCCCCCCCTCCCTCGCACCTAGACCCTGTGTCCCTTAGTAACCTACCCCTCCAGCCTGGGAAAAGGCCTCGGGCTTTCCGCTCTATCCTTATATTCACAATCTTCTAAACTTCTATCAGGTCGGCTCCATAATCTCCTGCATTCCAGTTAAAACAAACCCAGTCTATCCAACCTTTCTTCATAGCTAAAATCCCCCATATCAGGCAACATCCTACTAAACCTTTTCTGTACCCTTTCCAAAGCAACCACATCCTTCTGGTAGTGTGGTGACCAGAATTGTACACAATATTCCAAATGTGGCCTAAAGTTCTATAAAGCTGCAGCATAACTTGACTATCCTTACAGTCAGTACCCCTTCCAATGAAGGCAAGCATACCACAGGTATTTTTTACTACCTTATGTGCCCGCTCTGCCACCCTCAGTCATCTGTGGGCCTGCACACCCAGATATCTCTCTATATCAATACTCCTAAGGGTTCGACCATTCACTGTATAATTCTCACCTGCACATAGCCTTCCAAAATGCATCTCC
The DNA here is from genome assembly GCF_004010195.1 of Chiloscyllium plagiosum. Taxonomy (NCBI): domain Eukaryota; kingdom Metazoa; phylum Chordata; class Chondrichthyes; order Orectolobiformes; family Hemiscylliidae; genus Chiloscyllium; species Chiloscyllium plagiosum. The sequence goes on along the minus strand of NC_057734.1, from coordinate 23,586,555 downwards.
TCACACTCGTTCAGATTAAACTCCATTTGCCATTTTTCTGCCATTGCCTCCAACACATCTATATCCTGCAGTATCCCCTGACAATTCTCCTCACTATTCACAAGACATGTTTCTATCATCTGAAAACTTAATCATTAGACCAGCTACGTTATCCTCAAATCATTTATGCAGATCACAAACTGTTGTGGTCCCAGCACTGATCCCTGTGGAACACTAGTCACAGCCCTCCATTCTGAAAAGCATCCTTCCACTGCTACTCTCTATCTCCTATGACTAAGCCAGTTCTGCATCCATCTTTCCAACTCACCCTTGATACCATGTCAAAGTCGTGACTTCACTTTTTGTACCAGTCTGACATGTATTGGGTTCCCCCATCATTGACGATGGGGCTAATTGTGGAGTATCCGCCTCCAGGGAGTTGTTTAATTATCCACCACCATTCATGACTAGATGTGGCAGGACTGCAGAGCTTAGAGCTGATCCATTGGTTGTGGGATCACTTGGCTTCATCTACCACTTGTTGATTTGGCATGCAAGTCATCCTGTTTGATAGCTTCTCCTCATTTTTATATAAGCCTGGTGCTGGTCCTAGTATCCTCTTCTGCACTCTCCACAGAACCACAGTGATCCCTTGGACTAATGGTACTGACTGACTGATCCATCTCTGCTTCCTCCTGTAGCCTCCAGCATTACAGACACCAGTCTTCAGCCAATTCAATTCACTCCACACGATAGCAAGAACTGGCTGGAAGCATTATGGGCTCTGACAACATTCCGACAACAGTACCGAAGATGTTTCCAGATCTTGCCACTCTCCTAGCCAAGCTATTCCAGTATAGTTAAAGCTGTATAGTTAATGTGGAAAATTCCCAAATATGTCCTGCACAAAAAAAGCCAACCCAGCCAATTACCACCCCAACAGTCTACTCGCAATCATCAGTAATGTGATGGAAGGTGTCATCAACAGTGCTGTCATGCAGCACCTAAAGTAGTAGTGGCTTTTCCCTATAGCTGCCAAAATGACAGTGAATAGCTTTAATACTAGCATTCTGTACTAGTAGAAGCATTCTTTCCACATCATGTTGCTAAGCCTATAACAAAGTCTTGTTTCCATTTCCCAATTGACTCTATATGTAATCATGTTGTTAACAAAACAAGTAGAATTGCTGATTCTGTACAAGCTTTATACTGCAATCGTCTGAAAAGCAACAACTGACTGCTATCTGGTAAAATGATTGCCATTTCATGAAACAGCCTCATTACAAGCGCATCTCAAATTCACTCTCCACTTTTATAGGACTGATGTGCTTTTGCTCACCGCATAACCAGTTTTTACATAAAATAAGCAAGACAGAAACAAACCATTCAGATCAACTGGTTTGTATTCAAAGTTATGCTCACATCAGCCTCCTCCTCTGATAACTCCAAGGGTAGCCTTCTACTCATCTCTCCTCCATGTGCTTAATATATCCCTCGTCAAAAGCATCTGTGCTATTCACCATAACAACCATGGTCAAATAATTCCATTCGAACCACTTTAAGATTATTCTGACTCACTACTGAATTTATTAGAGACTAGTTTATATGTGTGTTTTTTAAGTTTTGGATGCAACCCCACCATAAACATAGTAACTTCATCTAATTGTAGAAACACTTTCATAATCCTACACAATATGAAAGAGGTTCCTTGATCCTTTTGTCTGCACTATTTGTGCAAACTGCTTAATTTAATGCTAAATTTCTATGCGATCTTCAGAAGTATGCCATTGAAATGCTTTCTTATACAAATAGACAGCAACTAGTTTTTGTTCTGTTCCATCCAGCAATATTCTACTTAATTTTATAGATTATTTGATTGCTTATATATAAACTGGTATTTGCCCTTGGCTGGTATTTCTCTCTTCATGATTTAAATTAATAAACACCTCACGGTATTTGTTTTAAAGCTCATTAGTTACCTTGTTATGCTGCCTAAAATTAAATTATTTAATCATGCAACATCATTACTTAGATATCTTAGCATATTACGCCGAGGGGATCCTGAGGATAGCTTCCATTGTACTTTAAAAAGGGAACTTTCAGATCAGGAGACTGATGAGTACATAACCAAGTACATTAAATGCGTGGACATATTAAATAGTATTGTTATGCCAGCATAATGGGAATTTTACATAGAAGATATATTTATTTTACAGCACTACTTATGGCAAACTACACTTCTGTACAGTGAAAGAGTTTTATAAAGTATAACTAGCACCTAAATCGTTGTTTCCATTACCACAATGGACAGCACTATTCCCCTGAAAAAATTGCTGCCGGAGAAAAGCCAGTAATGGACTGAACACATCTGCACAGGTCAACAACAAAGTTATTTTCAAGCCTGCAAAGATCTCATCAACTATTGTTAAAGACATCACACAAAATTGGAGGGGGCTGGGGAGGAACTACAAACTAGACTTGAAAAATCATGATTGCTCTTGACTGCTCAACCTACTTCAGCTGAAAGCTCATGGCAGGATTTCAGAATTCGTTTGCTGGCAATACATGCTCACGTTGTTTTACACATAATCTAAATCTATATTATGTCATGATTTGGAGATGCCGGTGTTGGACTGGGGTGCACAAAGTTAAAAATCACAACACCAGGTTATAGCCCAACAGGTTTAATTGGAAGCACACTAGCTTTCGGAGCGCCGTTCCTTCATCAGATGGTTGTGGAGGGCACAATTGTCAGACACAATTTATAGCAAAAGTTTACAGTGTGATTTTATACATTGGTAGGGCAGCACGGTGGCACAGTGGTTAGCATTGCTGCCTCACAGCACCAGAGACTCGGGTTCAATTCCCGCCTCAGGCAACTCTGTGTGGAGTTTGCACATTCTCCCCGTGTCTGTTTCCTCCGGGTACTCCGGTTTCCTCCCACAGTCCAAAAATGTGCAGGTTAGGTGAATTGGCTGTGCTAAATTGCCCATTAGGTGGAGGGGCAAATGTAGGGTTGCTCTTCAGAAGGTCAGTGTGGACTTGTTGGGCCACAGGGTCTGTTTCCGCACTGTAAAGTAATCTAAAGAATAATACCTTAATTGTTTGTTGAGGCTTTCATCTGTTAGAATACTATGATAGTTTCACTTCTTTTAAGTGTAAATCACAAAAACTTTTTAAAAAAAAGTTGCACTCTCCGGTTAACTGTAACAATGGGTATTAGCTAGACAATATGTTGAAGACAATAGCTAACTATTGTCTAGTTAACCTGAGAGTGCAACTTTTTAAAAAAAGTTTTTGTGATTTACACTTAAAAGTGAAACTATCATAGCATTCTAACAGATGAAAGCCTCAACAAACAATTAAGGTATTATTCAATGTATAATTTCAGTTACATCACAATGTAAACTTTTGCTATAAATTCTGTGTCTGACAATTGTGCCCTCCACAACCACCTGAAGGAGCGACACTCCGAACGCTAGTATACTTCCAATTAAACCTGTTGGACTATAACCTGGTGTTGTGATTGTTAACTAAATCTATATTGGTTGTCACATTCAGCTAAATTAAAAACTGAACTGAAGACAAAATAAATAAGGTGCCAAATGCAGCTACATGACTTAGGACCTGATGTTTGCTTTGATGAAGAAAACTATTAAAGCTTTCAATGCTTGTACATTTCTTAGCTCCTTTCTAAAACTGAACGGCAAAATACTCACACAGGAACAACACCCTCTGCTGGATATTGGTAGACAGATTTTTGTTGCACATGGCAACCAATGCAAGTTTACTAATTACAAGACAAAAAAAATTGAAACAAAGGGTTGGAGACACTCTGATCTGGCAGTGTCTTGGGAGAGAGAAACAGCTAACAATTTGAGCCCAATGATTTGTCTTCATAACACCACACAAGACAACAAAATGCTACTTCACTGAAGATCATAGCAAAGTCATATTTTGGATTCCAATCATTTACAGCTTCTACAAATACAAAAAAAACTGAATAGAATTAATTCAGCATGACAAGTTTTTATTTAAGTTACTAGCATGGCAGTAGAAGTGTTCATAACAAGTAGAGTCAAAAAAATGTTCAATATTAAGTAATTAATCAACTTTTAGTGATGTGCCTCAAAATGCTAAACGTACTTAGCAGGTAGCAAAAATGTATTAAATTTAATAAAATTTATATGCAAAACTTTGTACTTACAGTAGACTGTGGAGGTCCCTTCCCACTGCTGCGTCCTCTGGAACAACATTACATTCACATTAGGATTTAAAGCATTATCAAGGCAGTATAATAATATTCTAAAATGTCTTGAAACCAGATCTGAACAGTTCAAATATTATCAGATATCACTTTCTCAAAATATCTCTTACATCAGGAAAAGGTCTGCACATATTTATATTCTAATAAATGCCTCTGCATTCACAAAAGATTTTTTTTATAAATGTGCACTCTCAGACATGATAGTAAGAGCAGCCATTCTCACCAGTTTAATTCAAGCCAACATGATCGATTATAATAATCATACTAATTAACTTGAATAGATTTGAACACTATAACCTTGTGATATTCAAGCTGAAACTCAAACAAAATCTTGGACAGACCACTTTATAAATACTTGCATTAAGTTACATGATTTTATTACTCATTTGCAGAATAGGGACATTGCTGATACCTTCCATATGCAGATGCCCAGAGGATGCTGGTGGTGAGCTGCCTTCTTCAACTGCAGTCTATGTTGTGAAATAATCTCAACACTGTAGGACAGTTCAGCATGTTGGCCTAACAGCAACAAAATTACAGCAGCATTTGTCTAGGGAAGGACAATGTGTTGCCTCCTCATCACCACTTGGAAATAATTTTTTCATTTGTTTGTTACCCTAAGTGAAAGTTGTAGGTTTGGTGTATGCTGCCAGAGAAATCTTGGGGACCTGTAACAAGATGTACTGCACATAGCATATTCTGCAACCAGAATTCATTGCATTTGGGACCTAGTGGGTTATTGGACCGTTGCTTTGTCTTTGATAGCACTGGTCTTTGAAGTATTTTTGCAGCTGCAACCACCCAAACAAGTGAATTAGCTTGTGCCTTGTCAGAAATAAAGGAGCTTAAATGGCAAGTCATTTGCTGCAGCACATCTAGTCTTTGATCTAATTTAAAGCAGAATACTGTGAATGGTAGATATCTGAAATAAAAATGTTGGAAATACTCGGGTCAGACACTATGGGGAAAGAGTTAATATTTCAAGTTGATGCTCTTTTACCAAAACTGGAAAAATTAAAGATAAATAGATTTTGAGCATGTGGTGGTGTGATAATGACAAAAATGAGGTTATGTAATAGAGCAGAAGAAAAACTAATTGAATGATAGTTGGTTTTCCAGGGACAAGGAGTAATTACAGGGCAAGGAAAGAAACTAAAATCTGTCCAGTGCAAGCTTGTTTTGAGCTGGAAGTGAAACAGTAAAAAAAGATGCAAATGAAAAAGGAAGGGAGATTAAAAATTTAAAATAGAGTTTAATGTCTGAAATTGTTGAATTTAGTGTTGGGTCTAGAAGGCTATAAATGTCTAAAAGATGTTGCTCAAGCGTACAGTGTGCTTCACTGGAAAATACAGCAGGTTAAGGACACATGTCAATATGAGAGCAAGGAGGACAACAAAATGACAGGCAATCAGAAGCTCTAGCTCATTTACAGAGAACTATATTTGATCTCTCCATTGTAGAGACGACCACATTTAAAGTAGTGAATACAATCAGCTAAACTGGATACACATGCAAATCCCTACTTTGCCTGGAAAGTATGTTTAGGTCAAATGTTGAGGAGAAAGGAGATACAGGTCGTTCTGCTATAACGCGTGTTTCGTCAGAGCAAATTGGTTATAATGCGACTGACGAATTGTGAACGCTGTTTGGATAACGAACTTTCTACTTAATGGGTATAGTGATTTTTATTAGCATTCTTCTATAATGGTTTTCCATAGCACGATTTTCTATACTGAGAGTTTACTGAGGAACACAACTGTTGTGTTATAGCAGAACGACCTTTAGAATAGTTGATGACATATTACCTGCATTTTTTTAACATGTTTTGGTTTTCCTCCCAGTTTTACTTTCTAACACATTAGCATACATTCATTTCACCATTTCTTTTAGTTGTAGAGGACCAACTCTTCTGTCTTTCAACCACAACTGTCGCCCACTGTCTACCACCAGCCTTTTGTCTACATCCCACCCACGCCTTGCTTGAAAATTGTTTCCCAATTCTGATGTAAGGTCACTGGTCTAAAATCTAAATTTGCATGTAATCTAATGGTCTCAGCATTTATAGGATTGATTTTTTTTTGTCACTGGTGACCCTAGAATGTTGACAATGTGAGATTTGACACAAGTAATACCACCAATTGTCAGGTGGAGATGTTTATTATTTGGCACTGTGACCCAAATGTCACCAGTCACTCAGCTGTTGTTCCTTCTGCAATTGGACTTAGGCTGCTTAATTTTCTGGAGGAAATGTGAACTAGACTGAGCAAAGTACAATCAGCAGCAAGCAACACACACCTGACCTGGAGAAGTCATTAATGCAGCTGTTTAAAATAGACAGGCCATAAGACAAAGAACTCCTGCAGCCAAGACAATTAGCCATTCCAACAATCACAACCATCTTACCTTATACCAAGTATAATTCCAGTCAGTGCAGTTTTCCCTAAGATCCTCATTTACCTCAGTTCCTGAAAGCCATGGTCAGCTAAATACAGTCTTTTAACATCAAAGGCAGTCATTCTCACTTCTGGACCTTGAGTCCATATCCATGCTTGGACTAAGGTTGTAATGAGGCCATGTGTAATCAGTGCAGTGGACAGTGATATTTCTAAAAATTGTAACACTGAAATGTACAGAATGTTGCATTAAGTCACTGCATTAGAAAATTACTGCCTTTTTCCAGTTTCATGGATGGTCCAAAATATATTGAAAGCAGTGAGATTGATTTTTGGTCTCAAGGAATCAAGAGAAATGGAGAGTGAGAAAAGTGGAATGGAGGCAGAAAATCAGTAAGATTGTATAGAATGGTAGAGGAGACTCAAGGGGCCGCATGTCCTACCCTTGCTTCTATTTATATTTTGATGACCTTGTTCTTCTAGCACAATTTACAGTGTGTGTCATGGTTCAATCCCCATGGCATTACAAATTCAATATAAGCTGTGATGTGGGAAGGTACTAAGCATAGGTCAGATCCCTCCCCAAAGGAAGGTGTATGGAACACCAAAATGCTATTCATAGGTTACATTTCAAAGAAAATTTGTTTGCGAAGAGTGGATTGTTGGCAAGGCCAGCATTTATCTCCTATTCAAAATCGAGAAGCTGGTGACGGGTTGCCTTCTTTCACTGGTGCAGTCTATATGGCAATGTTTCTTAAAATGGGCTCACAGTGAGGAGAAGAAATTAAGTGTTGAAAATTGTTGTGGTCTGTCAATGAGAATGGAGTATTGGGGCTGGGTGGTGGGAGGGACAAGAACAGAAGCGTAGGAGTGAAAGGTGACGAAGGCTATAAGAAAGGTGGGACTGTTAGAGAGGGAGCAGAGCTGGTATAAATTCAACACAGCTCCATGCTGGTCACTTATGCCTTGGAGTTCACAACTTTGCAAACAATCCCCTCCCCCTACTTGGGGAAGCCCTGCCATATGGTGCATATGCAACCACAGCACTGAAATGAACAAAGTCCAGGAATCAAGCAGACTGTTTTGTCCTGAATGGTATCAAGCTTATGTCTGAACCTGCAATTTCCAAGTCAAGTGGGATCTACTACATCATACTCAACTATTTGCAGATGGCTTTGACTTTCAAGAGTTGAGTATTTGCAGCAAAATGACCAGCCATTGAACTGTTCTATAGATACATTATTTACATTGCTGGCCAACAGTGACTCTCCTCCCTGGATGTTGATAGAGTGTGCACATGCGTACGTGTACATGCGCATGTGGGGTTGGGTTAAGCAACTGTCGTATTGTTAAACATTAAGAGGGGAGGGCTATATTCGCTCTTACTGAAGACTGTCATAGTTTGATACTTGTCTAGCATGAATATTACTTGTCACTTCAGGGCCCAAGTATAAATATTGCCCACATCTTGCTCACACAAACAAATACTGCTTCAGTATCACAGGAGTTGTGAATACCTGTAGTAAAGAACACTGACGATCACGAAAAAAAAGTTACACAGTCCTACAGCACAGAAAAAGATCTTTCATCTATCCATTTTGCACTGGTCATAAGCACCAAACTCTAATCTCACTTTCTCGCACTTCGCCATAGATAGTGAGTCATACAGCACAGAAACAGACCTTTTTGGGCAAATCATCCATGCCAACAAAGTTTGCCAAACTAAACTAGTCCCACTTGCCTGCATTGCCCCCTGTCGCTCTATACCTTTCCTGTACTTATCCGAATGTCTTTTGACTGTTTGTAATTGTACCTGTATTTACCACTTCTTGTGGCAGTTCATTCCACACACGAGCTATTAAATCTTTCTCCTCTCACCTTAAAATTATGCGCTCTACTTTTTAACTCGCCAATCAGAGGGAAAATACTTTTTGCTGTTCAAGCTTATCTATGCCCATGATTTTATAAACCTTGATAAGGTCACCCCTCAACCTTCTCCACTCCAATGAAAAAGGTCCAAGCCAATTCAGCTTCACCTTATAACTCAAACCTTCCAGTCTCAATGAAATCCTTTTAAATCTTTTCTGCACCCTCTCCAATTTAATATCATCCTTCCTATAGCAAGCCGACCAGAACTGTACACAGTACTCCAAAAGTGGTCTCAGACATCCTGTACAACCACAACATGACATCCCAAATCCTAAGCACAATGGTACAAGAGCAATGAAGGCAAGCCTTGTATGCCTTGGCATCACAAGTGGACACCTAAATGCAAAGGAATCGCGATTGTCCAGCATGCAATTATCGGAATTTCAGATTATCTGGCAAGATCGCAGGGTCCCAATGCTTGGCTAAACCGTATTATCCAGCATTTGATTATCTGACAAAATACACCCCCCGACCGTGTCATTCGGATAATTGATGTTCCTCTGTAATTCTTAAATGTTATGAGAGTTTCTACTTCTACTAAATATTACCAAGCAGAGAGTTTCAGATTCCCATGACCCTCTGGGTGAAAAGAAAAACTGTTGTCACATTCCCTCACCTTGAATGTATGCCTCCGGTCACTGATCCCTCCACCAAGGTGAAAAGGTGCTTCCTATCTACACTGTTCAAAATTTTATATAACTCAATCTTGCAACCCCTCAATCTCCTCTGTTCCAAGGAAAACAATCCCAGTCTATCCAATCTCTATTCGTAACTAATGCTCTCCAACACAGCCAACATCCTGATAAACGTCATAGAGTCATTGAGATGTACAGCACGGAAACAGACCCTTTAGTCCAACTTGTCCACACCAACCAGCTATCCCAACTCAATCTAGTCCCACCTGCCAGCAGCTGGCCCATATCCCTCCAAACCCTTCCTATTCATATACCCATCCAAATGCATTTTAAATGTTGCAATTGTACTTGCCTCCACCACTTCCTCTGGCATCTTATTCCATACACGCATCACCCTCTGCATGAAAAAGTTGCCCCTTAGGTCTCTTTTATATTTTTCCCCTCTCACCCTAAACCTATGCCCTCTAGTTCTGGACTCCCCCATCCCAGGGAAAAAGACTTTGTCTATTTATTCTATCCATGCCCCTTAATTTTATAAACCTCTATAAGGTCATCCCTCAGCATCCGACGCTCCAGGGAAGATAGTCCCAGCCTATTCAACCTCTCCCTATAGCTCAAGTCCTCCAACCCTGGCAACAGCCTTGCAAATCTTTCATGAACCCTTTCAACTTTCACAACCCCTTTCAACTTTCACAACATCTCTCCAATAGGAAGGAGACCAGAATTACATGCAATGTTCCAACAGTACCCTAACCAATGTCCGTACAGCCACTGCATGACCTCCCAACTCCTGTACTCAACATTCTGACCAATAAAGGAAAGCATACGTCTTCTTCACTATCCTATCCTATCTACCTGAGACTCCACTTTCAAGGAGCTATGAACCTGCACTCCAAGGTCTCTTTGTTCAGCAACACTCCCTAGGACCTTACCATTAAGTGTATAAGTCCTGCTAAGATGTGCTTTCCCAAAACACAGCACCTCACATTTATTTAAATTAACTCCATCTAACACCTCTCAGCCCACTGGTCCATCTGATCAAGATCCCGTTATAATCTGAGGTACCCCCTCCTTCATTGTCCACTACACCTCCAATTTTGGTGTCATCTGCAAACTTACTAACTATACCTCTTATGCTCACATTCGGATGATTTATATAAATGATTAAAAGTGGTGGATCCAGCAGCAATCCTTGTGGCACTCCACTGGTCACAGGCCTCCGCCACCACCCTATCTTCTACCTTTAAGCTAGTTCTGCATCCAAGTGGCTAGTTCTCCCTGTATTCCATGAGATCTAACCTTGCTAACCATGGGGGACCTTGTCGAACGCCTTACTGAAGTCCATATAGATCACATCTAGCAGTCTGCCCTCATCAATCCTCTTTGTTACTTCTTCAATAATATCCTCTGCACCAATCACATCCCTCCTACAATGTGAATTCCATAACTGCACACAATATCTGTAAACCAACCAACGTTTTATCCAGTTCCAGCATAACCTCCCTGCTCTTAAACTCAGCATAGCTAATAAAGGCAAGGATCCTGAAGGTTTATGCCCGAAACATTGATTTTCCTGCTCCTCAGATGCTGCCTGACCTGCTGTGCTTTTGCGCCACTCTTTTCAACTTTGACTTCTCCAAAATCTGCAGTCCTCACTCACTCCAAGTATCCCAAGTGCCTTACTTACTAGTTTATCTACCTGTCTCACTACCTTACAGGTCCAGTGGACATGACATAGAGATCTGTCTGACAATCGGTGCAATCCCAGGCCCTACCATTCACGTATTCCTTTTCCTTGCTTGTCTTGCCCATGGATATCAGCTCACATTTATCCAGATTGAATTCTATTTGCCACTCATGAGCTAATCATACCAGCCTCTTTGTATCATCCTGCAATCTAAGGATATCGTCCTCACTATTTTCATGCTACTGATTTTTGTATCATCTGCAAGCTTTCTGATCAACTGTTTCACAAGGGCTTCCAGTCACAAAACCATTCTTCAAACCCTCATCCTCTACTTCTTGCCATTCAACCAATTTTGGATCCAATTAGCCAAATTTACTTGGATCTCATGGGTTCTTACATTCGCTATCAATCTTCCTGGGGGCATCTTTTCAAAAGCCTGTGGAAGTCTAAGTGGATTATGTCACATCTGACCTTACATTGGATAGATTATTAAAAAACAGCTGAAGATGTCTGGCCATGGGACATTACCCCAAGCTCTTGTGGTGCAGTGTCCCTACCTCTGTACAATGAGACCCAGGGTTTAAGTTCCACTTGCTCGAGAGGTGCTTCATTAACATCTCCAAATAGGCTGGTTAGAAAATATCAATCCTAAGGAGGTACTGCAAAGTCCTGGGGTTGAAACAGCTGGCCTCCAATAACTATAACTATTTCCCTTTGTGCTAAGTATGATCACCCAACAGAGAGTTTTCCTGCCAATTCCTGACCTCAATCTTGCTTGAGCTTTGTTCCTACACTCGATCAAATATTGCTTTGACAGAAGCAACCATTCTTATTTTAACTCTAGAATTCAGCACTTCTGTTTATATTTGAGCGAAGACTGCAATAAGATTTGGAGTATGACACTGGCAGAATGCAAAGTGAGCATGTTATTACTGACCAAGTAATAGCACTGTCGATGATATCTTCCATCATTGATTGACAGCAGACTGAAAATGGTAATTGGCCAGTTTGTACTTTTCATACTTCCTCTCTCTAGGACATACCAAGGCAACTTTCCACATCGTTGGGTGGATATCCATGCTTTGTCTGTATTGGAACAGCTTGCCTTAATTCCAAACAACCATTGTTCACAATTTCATCTGAGAACATTATTTAGTTCTAGACATTCAAAAGCAAATAAACTGATTTTGGATTAAAAACAGAAAATACTGGAGAAATGCAGATGGTTTAATGGCATCTGTAGAGACAGAAATAAGAGTTAAACTTTCACGTCGGATATCATCCTTCGTTAGATTAGTGAGTCATGTTGTTCTTGAAATGTTAACTCTTCCTCTCTGCAGATGCTGCCAGACCTGCCAAGTTTCTCCAGCATTTTCCATTTTCATTTCAGATTATCATTCATAGCACGATCATATTTTTGTTGTTTTGAGCATTCAATGAAATTGTTTGAACTTAGGTCTTTAAAGCAAAGCATAACCATACACCTAAGAAGGTGCAGCTTATGCAAGAGGGATGGTGGGGGTGGGAGGTGAATAGTTGGAGATTTGCATTTAGGTAGCACTTTTCATTATCACAATTAATTCCAAATCAATTCTCAACCAAGTAGATAATTTTGAAGTGTAGTCACCATTATAATGTAGGACACATGGCCAACAAATTTCCACAAACAGCAATTCAATAATGACCATGCAATCTCAGGGGCAAACTGAGGCAAAAATATTGATCAAGAAATCATGGATAAATTTCCTGTTCCTAAATTTGCATAATGGAATATTTTACATTCACCTGAGGGGGCAGATGGGACTCAGTTTAATGTTAGCACTCTAATTACTCAGCAGAACTGCAGTATTCAGCTTGAGCACAAAAATCTAGATTAACATCAAGTTCAGGCCATGAGAGTTTCACTATTACACCCCTGATTTAGGGTCCTCTAATATATTATGACCTAGAACATCTACACATGCAGCAAAACTGAGGCAGCTGAATGTCAAAACCAGCAAGTAGGAAAAACATGCGTGGAGGCAGACAGCATATTAAAGCTAGTCAGCATTTATGGTACCAGTTGATATTAAAATGTAATTGTTACTCTGCTTGTTGAACGGAATATTGCTTATTTTACACAGTGAAGATGGAGTACAACAAATAGATAGGCAATGACATAACATTAGTAAATTTAACATTCTGGAACTCCTATAACTACATCAAATGAGCATTATAAAGTATGATACCAAGCCACATACCAACAGGAGGTGAAATTGGCAAATCAGGTTTAAAAGACTAAGGTTTTAAGGAGTATCTTAAGGAAGGAAAGCAAAGGAGAGAGGTGGGAAGGTATAAAAAGAGAATTCCAGATCTTGGGACTGAGGCAATTCAAGATAAAGTGACAAAGAGATGAACTAAAAAGGATGTAACAACTGAAATGCAAAACAGGCCAAAACTAGAGATGCACAGAAACCTCAGAGCTGTGGAGCTGGAGATTACAGAAACTCAGATAAGGCCATCAACGAATGTGAAAACAATGATGAGAATGTTAAACGTTAAGGTGTTGCTTGATCAGGAGCCAACACAAGTCAGCAACCACAGATCACAGGAGAATGGAAGAGAGTTAAGATGAGGTAGCAGAATTTTGATCAATTTGAAGTTCATGGAGAATAGCATACATGAATGACTGCCCATGGCATCAAGGAGGGCTAGGCAAACTGGAGTCAATGGAAATCGAAGTATGATTTTTCGCTGCTTGGAATCATACTTTGCACAAAGAAAGATGGTAGTGTTTGGTGGAAGTCAATCACCTCAGCCCCGAGCTATCCATACAGCTGTTCCACTGGGCCATGGGCACTACTGTGTCATAAGCAGCTTCATCAATGATCTTCCCTCCATCATAACGATGAAATGGGGATGTTCACTGATAATTGCATAACGTTATTTATTTGCAGACAGTTCCATAAAGATATACCAGGATGTTGCTGGGACTGGAGGGTTTGGATTATAAGGAGGGCTGGATATGCTGGGACTTTTTTCACTGCAGCTTAGGAGTTTGAGGGGATGACCTTAAAAGGCTTATAAAATCATAAGGTGAATAACAAAGGCAGTTTTCCTTGGTGCTGGTGGCGGGGTTCCCCCACAACAGGGCATACTTTAAAAGGTGAGACAAAAAATATTTAAAAAGGACCTGAGGGGCAATTTTTCTCTCAGTGTGGTTTGTATGTGGACTGTACAGCCAGAGGAGGAGGTAGATCCAGGTACAGTTACAATATTTAAAAAGACATTTGGACAGGTACAGGAATAGGAAAGGTTGAGAGAGATATGGGCCAAACACAGGCAAGTGTGACGAGCTTAGTTTGGGAACTTTGGTCAGCATGGACAAGTTGGACCATAGCGTCTGTTTCCATTCTGCATGACACTATGATTCAATATTAAGCACCACAATTCAAATACTGAAGTAATCCATGCCCACATAAAGCAAGACCTGAACAACATCCAGGCTTTGGATGATACCTCTCAATACCATTTACACAAATCAAGTGCCACTGATCATCGCCAGCATAAATCTAACTATCAAATTCTTGGGATTCAAAATATTAAATGCCCCAATATCAACATTTGGGTTGGCTACCGTTTACCATTAGCTACAAAAGCTGGTCAGTTGCTCGGGATTCACAGTAAACAAATCTTTCTCCCCAATGCCTGTTCACCACCTACAAGGTACAAGTCAGGCAGATGATGGAATAATCTACTTATACCAGGATGAGTGCAGCTCTAACAACACTCATGCAGCTTAACTCTGTCCAGAACAAAGCATCTCACTTCATTCCCCTCAAGCTCCATCCACCTTCAAAATGCACTCCCTTCATCACCAATGCACTGGCAGCAGCGTGCATCACCTATAAGATGCACTTTAGTAACTCAGCAAGGCTACTCCAGCAACTACAAGGACAAGCAGAGATGCACGGGACCGCCACCTGCAAGATCCACTTCAAGGCACACAGCGCCCTGACTTGGAATGTCATTCCTTCACTGTTGGGTTGAAATCCTGGAACTTCCTAGCTGCATTACTGATGCCCTTACACTACAAGGACTCAATGGTTCAAAAAGACTGCTCACCAGCTTCTACATCAGAACATTTAGGAATGGGCAATAATTGCAGGCAAACCCAGAAATACCCATATCCCTGAAACAACTAAGAAAGCTAGGAGTGCATTGGTGTAGTTGAGTCTGGTTGAGATACAAATGAATATTTTAATAACAGCTGAGCTAAAGCAGAGAAAGCTTACAAAGTTGAACTAGGCAGCCTTAATGATGGAATGAATTTAAATTCAATTGCTTATTCAGGTATACAAAAATGAGATCAAGATTGGGACAAACTGGCTTAGTCTTAAACTGTTGCCAGAGAGGGGGATGGAGTCAGTATCTAAGAAGCGAAGGTTTCAGTCTCCGCTGTATCTAATTGGGAGAAATGGCACCTTTAAGTTTATTCAAACAGTGATGCATCAGAACATAGTCTTTTCCCTCAAATTGGAGACTGCAGAAGTAGAAATCATTAATGTCATTCTATTCTTATATGATCAATTAAGTTACTGCTATATGGTCTGGATCTCAACTATTAAATAATCTGAACTCAATTAACTGTTAACTTACATAACTGCACACTGACTGTTAATTAAAGCAAGAACAGGCAAACAAGAACAGAGCACTGCATTAAATAACAGCTGGTTGAAGCAAGATAGAAGAGAGCTCAGGTTATGTCATGAACTCTAGCTGACGCAAAGGTATGCATGCAAGAAAAGTCAGAGTATGAATGACAGATTGCACAAAAATAGTAAATCAGAACAAGTTAACAACACTACACTGCTGTCAAGTGTCTGGCACCAGATTATAGTAACTTTGATTCTGTTAATTATTGCTTCAATAATGTGTATAATTGAATTTGCTAACATTAAAATAAACCCAACTTCCATTTCAGTTTATAGCTCCAAAAATGAAAAATACAAAACCTGGGCTCAGAAATGATTTACAAGGATGTTGCCAGGGTTGGAGCATTTGAGGGGCAGAACAGGTTGGGGCTGTTTTCCCTGGAGCGTCAGAGGCTGAGGGGTGACCTTATAGAGGTTTACAAAATTATGAGGGGCACGGATAGGGTAAATAAGCAAAGTCTTTTCCCTGGGGTCGGGGAGTCCAGAACTATAGGACATAGGTTTAGGGTGAAAGGGGAAATGTATAAGAGAGACCTAAGGGGCAACTTTTTCCATGCAGAGTGTGGTACATGTATGGAATGAGCTGCCAGAGGAAGTGGTGGAGGCTGGTACAATTGCAACGTTTAAGAGGCATTTGGATGGGTATATGAATAGGAAGGGTTTGAAGGGATATGGGCCAGGTGCTGGCAGGTGGGACTAGATTGAATTGGGATATGTGGTTGGCATGGACGGGTTGGACCAAAGGGTCTGTTTCCATGCTGTACATCTCTATGACTCTGACTCTATATCCGCCTGTTAAATACTAATGTCTATTCTACCTTAAAAAGGGAGGATAAAAAGCTAAAACAGTATATTCACAATTTATTAAAAATTAAAAAGAAAATTCTACAGTACAACTTAATGTCTGTTTCCATGTCTTATTTTTGTCAGGCATAATTTATATTCCTATGTTCAGTTTTGGTTAACAATCTCACTAAATGACAGAGAGGCACAACAAAGATTCAGAGAAATGCTACTATACAGATACCTACAGGGAGGTCTTTGTCACCATGGTACGATTAGAAAGTTTGATCTTTTTAATTTAGGAATTAACATTTGATTTCGATCTTTAATATTAATTAGTATACCTTTTTTAATGTAAAATAATTGTTGAAATTAGATGAATTAAGAACATTTGAACAAATTGCATGCAATTACAAAAGCATTAAATCAAGTTAAATTCCTTATTGCAAAGGATTAACCACCTTTGCAACAGTTTGCTAAGATCATGCAGTTGTTACAGATTTGCTGCAGATGTTTGGAAAGGTAGTTAAAGAAAACACCAGCTATCATCAATACTGGAGTTTATTCAATGGAGCACTGCACAGGATATTTCACAGTCCCAGGCATCCTGCGAATGCATTTTGATAGTCTTCAAAGAACGTGAGGTTTCTATTCTCCCTGAATTGGCCTAGATTTTTTCCATCATATCTCAGGCCACATGTTCATTCATAGGTGGTGGCAATGGTACACAATGCTCAATTACATCAGGATGGCACAGGGCAAACTCAAGTAGAACATCTGTCATTTGTTCTTAAACTCTGCTTAATCAACAAGCCAGTCTTCTTTAAAGAAATTGTTTCTGGCACAATCTTACAAAGCAAAGAACAAAATTAACTTAATGTATATGTTAACATCCTCAAAAGTAATTCTGATGAGAAAAGTCAAATCCAAAGCTATACAATTCAAGTAGCCAAGAAAGCAAGACAACCAAACATACAGCACAAACTCTTATATGCAGAAAGACAAGCAGCTTACTTGACAATTTATAGGAGACTGGACAATTGTAACCCTGCTGGCAATTCGTAAGCCACTAATTAAAATATATCATGCAAGTGGGTATTATAATTGAAAGGTACCTGAATTTTCATGATTCAATATGTTAGTTCATTAAATTACTACTGCACTAGTAAGTTATTTTTCTTGCTGTGTATTTTAATTACTAATTCAGAAAAGTATTATACAACATTATCCTTTAGGTACGAGACATTTTCTTTTCCAAGTTAGGATAGCAAGTCCCAAGAGTTTAATATATGTGAGAGCTCCCCAGATGTGTCAACACAGTCAGCATGTTCCCAAAGAAAAGGTGGGAAGCCACTACAATGTACAATACTGCAGTTAAATGCTCAAAGTTATAAGAATCTGACACCAATAAAGTAAACTCAAAGTACTGCATTATGAAAATGTTGAAATAATTTGAAAATGTTTGCAAATTTGGAACCACAGTTATACAGCACAGAAACAGACCCTCTGTGGACCAACTCATCCATGCTGGTCAGATGTCTTAAACTAGCCCCAATTATCAGCATTTGTCCCAAAGTTCTCTAAACTCTTCCTGTTCAAGTACCCATCTAGATGCCTTTGAAATGGTGTAACTGCACCCACTTCCACTATCACCACCATACATGCACCACCCTCTGCCTGAAAAAGCTGCTCAAGTCTCTTTTAAATCTTTCCCCTCTCACCTTAAACCTATGCCCTCTAGTTTTGGACTCCCCTACACTGAGAAACATAGGCTATTCACCCTAGCCATGACCCCTGAGGATTTTATAAACCTCTATAAAGGTCACCCCTTAGCCTCTAACGCTACGTTTGAGGGGGGGGGGGGGGGTGTACACCACCCTATTCAGCCTGTCCAGTCCTTCCAATTCCGGCAACCTCCTTTAATTGAGGTGTGCACGTGCGGGCAGGGAGGGGTTTGAATGCAGTATTCTAAATGTGATTGCCTTCACCAATGCCCTGTGCAGCTGCAACATAACCTCCCAATTCTTGTATTCAATGCACTGACTAAGCAGGTTTGCCAAACATCTTCAGCACTCTATCCACCTGCAACTTCACGTTCAACAAACTATGCAGACCACGTTTGGTCTGGCAACAACCCCCAGAGCCCTACAATTAACTGCATATGTTTTGCCTTGGCTTGCCTTACCAAAATCAACACCTCACATTTATCTAAATTAAACCAACTCTGCCACTCCTCTGTCCACTGGCTCATCTGATCAAGGTCCCATTGTACACAGATAACCTTCTTCACTGTCCACTACATCAATTTTGGTGTCATCTGTAAACTTAGTAATAATACCTCCCACTTTACTATCCAAATCATTTCTATGATGAAAAGCAGTGGACCCACTACCAATCTTTGCAGCATACCACATGTCACAGGCCTCCAGTACAAAATGCAACCCTCTGCCACCACCCTCTATCTTCTACCTTCAAGCCAATTTGGTATCCAATTGGCTAGCAACCCGGGATTATGTGATCGAACCTTTTAACCGGTCTACCATGCAGAATCTTGTCTAACACCTGAAGTCCATATAGATGTCTACCTCCCTGCCTCCATCAATCTCCTTTGTCACCTCTTCAAAAAAACTCAAGTTAGACTTGATTTCCCATGTATCAAGTCATGTTGACTATCTCTAATCAGTCCTTGCCTTTCCAAATGCACACAAATCCTGTCCAACAACTTGCCTACCACTGACATCAGGCTCACCAGTCCATTATTTCAATGCCACCTCCAGCCTTTCAGCACCTCACCCGAATCAACATAATCTAAAACAAATGTCTTGTTCCTAATATACATAAAATTCAAAAGCAATTTTTAATTTAACTTTGGCATTCAATGTACTCGGAATTACACAAACTTTAGAAGTGCTTTTTATGTTCAAGTTTCTAATCATTTATTTGTATACCACTGAACATTACATCTTCTGAGAGATTAGTGAAATTTGGCAGCATTTTAGAATGGACCTTTTTTAAAAAAAATTCAAATATTAACATTAAAAAGAGTATCCTGGCGTAGTTTTATTGATATAACCGAAAATGAGTTATTCACAGAAAAGCATTTTAATTCAATATGCAAGTGACCTGATTGTACTGAAAACAACTGAAAATCTATTCCAAATCATTTAAATCTAGCTGCACTGGTATATAGTTGTAAATTTAATTGTCTGTTGAAAAAGGTTACATTTTAAGAGCCTCAAATATCCATGAATGGCATAATTAGCAGAAACTCATCCCAATTATTCATTCCATTTGATATTGTTGAGCTCTCAATTCAATTTTTTTTAAAAATAATACTTATGCTGGACATACTTTCCTTTTAAAATTCCACAATCTTTTGCACTGGTTAGCTGATTTCAGGTGACTTCCACTGAATAAAAGCACAATCCAGCAAAGAAATTCCAGTCCACACTTTTCCTTAAATCCCACTAATGAAAAAAAAGCTCATACTGCCTTAATGGCTCATACCATCTTGAACAGCTGCTAGGTTGTCTAAGGTTCAGGTGGACAGCAGATTTACTTTCAACATTCTGCAATAAATTTTGAGGTTTATTTGGCAAACTGAAGATTCCAGCCAGACTTTTTTTGTACTGATATCACACAAGTAATCAGACTTGAATTATCAAAGAACGCAGGTTGTGTAAATACTGGTTAAAATCTGAGCTCAGTTAGTGGAATAAAACTTCCCAGAAAAATCAAAAACTTTAGAAGTGAAAAGGGAATTAATTTGTTTCCAAATTAATACAAATTCAAATATTTTCTCACAATTTTGGGGATGGGACTGAAGCAGAAAACAGGGAAAAACATGTCAATATCTACAGCTAGAGTGTTAAATTTACTAGCTACACTTGTGGAAATGACAAGTTAATTTTTAGTAAATAGATAAGTTACCTTTAGTGGTTTTAACTCCACAAGCCCTGGTGTCAGTCCTCTTTCCACACACTTTACTATCAACACATCAGCTTGCTGCATGTATTTTATAGGAGAAAGTGAGGACTGCAGATGCTGGAGTACCAGAGTAGAAAAATATGGTGCTGGAAAAACACAGCAGGTCAGGCAGCATTCGAGGAGCAGGAGAATCAACATTTCGGGCATAAGCCCTTCTTCAGGAATCCTGAAGGGCTTATGCCCAAATGGCGATTCTCCTGCTCCTGCTGTGTTTTTCCAGCACCACATTTTTCAACTGCATGTATTTTATAGAATTTACAAAACAATCTATGCTTATAAAAAATTGTTTCTTTTTTATCATTTATTTATACTAGCTTCAATAAAATTATTTTTTTTAAACCAGTAACTAAAAATTTAGGTAGGTCAGTGACCAATGCTGTAGTTGGAAAGAATTCTCTCTCTTCAAGAAACTACAGGTTGGGCAAAATAGGAAAATTCTACTGACTAGCATCTTACCTCATTACTTTCTAGAGTGCAACTAAACTTTATCAATAAGTGCTCAGATCTTGTGACCAGTGCTGATAATGAATGGTCTCACTTCTGGACTCCTATATAAAAGCTAACTGATGACCTTCTCACCCAATGGTATCCACCTACCATTCTATAATGAATATTCAATATTTATTACTTCAGGATTCTACTGAAGGGTAGAATGTCTTCTGGAATATAATGAAATACCAAGGGATGGGAGGAACGAGAAAAGTGCTATGAAAGATCTAGATGTTGGAGAAAAGTCATCAAATTTAATTCCACATCTTTTGGATTAATCTTATACAGTTAGTTTAACTAGGCTATGATTCTGAGAGTTACCAAGTGAATAGCAGTTTGAAGACTACCCCAAGCTCTACATTTATCCTGACCAATTCTTCAGGATCCTAACTATATTGCTGATCCCTGGATCAGCATTGATAATGAAGTGTGAAATCAAGTAGGCAACAAATTCACCTTGAACTACAAATATACTGGAAGACACTTGTCAAAGATGTAGTAACAAAGTAGATTTTAGGGTCCACTATAACATTACTAGCCACTGGACAACCTGAGGAAGAATCTGAATTAAAATTCAAGAGGAATACAAAGGATCAAGGAATCTTCTGTACATTTCTATCTCCCCAAACCATCTTATCACCAAAATTCATCCAGGCCCAGCTCCATACATAACTTGCATGTATAATCACTGTCAGCACTGCTTCTCCTTCTCAGCGTAATTATGATGAACTTTAAATCTAAAAACCATGTCTTTTAACAATTTTGCTAGTAAAGCCAAGAAAAGAGCTCAGGACTTCCCAAATTTCTTTACAACCATTTAAATACTGAGAGTTTTATGATATAGAAAATTAAGTAAATACTTCTAATCAGAAGATTGCAGATTTTGCAGATAGTAAGAGATCCAGGCATTCCATGCAAACAATTCATAAAGAATTGTTTCAAAGTTAGAAAATTTGAAAAGGGAGGTATAAAATAAAAATGTACAATTTCCAAATTACTGTTGAAGGTAGATAATCTGAGTAGCAGCCCTACAACACAGGAACATTCACTGCACTCTAAAATTGTTGAGTGAAATAGTCAATGACCAATGGATACACAACAGATTTGACACAAGCACTGCTGGAAAGACCAAGCCACTTAGCATAAATCTGGCCGTAAATTCCTAATCTATGTACCTCTCAGAAAAATGCCCCCAACTGTAGCAGAAATTCATAAAGTAGACCATGCTATTGCTTATTATCAAATTGTGTATAAATGGATAATTGTTATGCTTGGATCAGGAATTCTATGAAACTGGAGTGAACCAACAGCTGCACCTAAGCCAAACAAAAAAAGCATAAGGACAGTATACCAAAAGGAGATTATTATACATTGTTTCAAATCAAACAAGCAGGATTTAAAACATTTTCTTGCCCTGACTGAAAGGACCAACATGAAAATGATCTTTCGCAGTCATTTCCAATCTCTAATGAGCAGTTGGAATGTAATGGAGCTATGATAATCGGAGAAAAGATTTTGAGGATGCAAGAGAAAGAGATCTGTCCTGGAAGTTAGCAAAATACTACTTTTCACCTGGTTACAGTGTGAAAGAGAAACCAAATTGGAAAAATAATTTTGATAGTCTTTATTCAATGTTAACTTGCATACTTCTCAGCCAGGAAATATCAAATTCAAGACATACTCCAGACATTTGGCCGCGTAGAAGGCTGACTTATATATATAGTAGCGTGAATTATTGAAGTTGGAATTCTTTAGATAAATTAAACTGAAACCAGCTGTTCTCCATACAAAATGATAGAAATATATGGTCAAGCATCAAGACTGATTAATTGATAATTTAACTTCTAGATTCTTTGGCTATCTACAGACTGGTTGCCATATTTTCTTACATTAGTGACATATTTAAAAAGTGCACTTCATTAGCTTTGAAGTGTTTTAGGCACTCTGACATTGTGAAAAACACAAAATAAATTGGTTTTCTATCTCATCCACTTTCTCCTGGCTAAATATAAATTTCTAAACAGAAAAGTGCATAAGCACTGATTTACCAAATGCTTATGATTTATGTTGACAGTAGTTCTAATTTGAACAGCGCCAAAAGGCTCAATATGGGGATTATGAGCTTAGCTTTTAAACCTACGATATCGAAGGTGGCCCAAAGGGATACTGGAAGATCAAGTAACTCAAAGGAGATATGCAGGTTGAAGATGAATTGTGAACTAGTGTCAAATCAGGCACTTATTCGTTTTACCATCTGAAAGGAAAATTATTGCACAAGTTTAAATTATTATCAACTCCACCTTGGTTACAGATCCCATGATTTAAATTTTAAAAATGTGAAAACAGAACCAAAACTCTTCAATTCTTTGAAGCAAAGCTATTTACAGTATATTACATCTTGAAAAGTTAGAATGTGTTTAGTTTAACAGCACCGAAGCAAATA
The DNA here is from genome assembly GCF_004010195.1 of Chiloscyllium plagiosum. Lineage (NCBI taxonomy): Eukaryota > Metazoa > Chordata > Chondrichthyes > Orectolobiformes > Hemiscylliidae > Chiloscyllium > Chiloscyllium plagiosum. The sequence goes on along the minus strand of NC_057734.1, from coordinate 23,563,269 downwards.
TTTTTGATGAAATGCTTAAGAAAAACATTTCCACATGTTTGGGCATGTATAGTTAAACTCATTCACCTTGACATGGTCATAAAATTCCTACAGTGTGGAAGCAAGTTATTTGACTCAGAGTCCACACTGACCCGCTGAAGAGCATCCCACCCAGACCTACCCCCTCTACCCTTTCCCTGTAACCCTGCATTTCCCATGACTAATTCATCTAGCCTGCACATCCCTCGACACCATGGGTAATTTAGCATGGTCAATCCACCTAACGTGCACATCTTTGGACAAAAGCGATCAATGAAAGCATTACAATGCCAAACAAGTTTTAAAATTGTCAAACAGATCAGTATCTTTAAACATAAACCTAACAAAACTGTTGTCATCATTCCAGAATTGGAAGGTATATAACAGTAGCTGTAAGAAACAAAATACTTGCAACTTTCACAATTAATTTTAAGCACTTAACATTTTCAAGTGGATTAACTTACTTAGTTCAAAGTGCTATGTAATTACTAGTCAAAACACTGGTATTATTTATGCAGAAAGGGTTAAGCCATTTAGTAAAAAGGAAACCAAAACCAATGTTAAGCATGATTCAAATGCCAGGTCATCAACTCTTGCAACACAAGGGCTGAAGCATACACAAACTTATTTTTCATAATGCCATTAAAGTATATGTTCTGTTCAATTTAAACTGTTAATTAAAGGATAATTAGATTTAATTTTACAATATTCTGTAAAATGTCCACACTGTAATGAATTGTGACAATGCTGTACACACAAGGAACAATTTTTTTTTACAGAAAGCTTAATTTTCCTCACGCATAGCAGTCAATCTCACTAAAACAGTACAGTATGCAACATATAACACATTGTTCTCTTGAATATAATCATTCTGATTTGAATGTCACATCATAACTCTTTCATTATTGACGAGTTACAAGGAGCTTTGAAATTCCCAATGCGATCTTGGTTTAAGAGTAATATATTATTGTTCAGCATTTCAATGTTCACGCCTAACATATTTGGTGACAACATTTAAACCTTGAAAAAGTTTTTTTATAATGAGACTGAAAAAAAATGTAAAGGTCTTAGATACTTTGAATACTGATGTATACTACCTAACGGATTTCCCTACAGGAATGTATCATCTTTCGACATTTGTTAATCTATATCCCTTTAATGGTGGTATTTTGAAAGCCGCCCGTCTATGGCTTCGGACGCGTAGGCCGCATCCCCCATTTGGGCATTAACCCACTGGAAGACGGGGCCCGAGCGCAAGGCCCGGACGCTGTTCGTTGCGTTTCTCGGTAACGCCGGGGCCCGGCATATTGAAGGGTAAAGGTGGGCCCATTAGTGACAGAAGGCCGCCTCCAGGGCCTCGGGCTAAAGTTGGACCAATAGAGAGAGAGGAGAGAAGGACAGACAGAGAGAGACCGTTTATTACCTGCCGCCGGACTGTCTCCCTCCACCGCCAGCTCCAGTTGCTGCTCCACCAGTGCCGATGCCGCCGCCGGGCTTTCGGCTGTTGGACTGCTTCATGGACATGATGGTGGGCGATGATGGTGATGGGGGAGGGCAGGGGGTGGGAAAGAGATACCGCTTCCAGTCACTTCAAACCCCTGAACAGAAGAAGGTCCGGTCCGGTCCGGCCCGGCATCCACAACACCAGTGAAACCCCCCCTTTCCCCACCCCCGCCGAGGAACAAGAAGAACGTCGTATGGGACAGGGAGAGCGGGTACAGCCGCCGTATCGCCTGTCCGGGCCTCAGTTAGCGCCGCAGCGCCCGTTGCTATCACAAACCTTCGGCCGCCACCAACAACACGGCGAACGGACGAGAGTGGGGGGAGGGGCAGAGAGGGGCGGGGAAACAGGATCCGGGCACGCCGGCGTGTGCGCGCGCACCCACCGGCCGGCGCATTCACATCTCTCCCTGGCAACGCGGTTGATCACCCCTTCCCCCACTACACCAAGTCAGCCGGCCTTCCATCAGCAGACCCATCATCCCTCACTACAGCTAGGAGAACGGCCAGGGTGGAGAATGGAGGAAAATGTGAGGTTTACGACGAGAGTTTTTTTTATTCCCTTTATTGTTGTCATGCTCATTCGCACCCACCCCCGTCCTTTCTGACCTTTGACCTCTCCGAGGAGAGCGGAGGTTTATTTTGCTGCTGAGGAGTGCGGGAGAATGACACGTGACGGACGGGGTGGTTGGTGGCTTTGTCAACCCTCAGATGGCCAGAGCAGTGAACAGTACCGTGTCTAATTAACCAAGTTCATCTTTTACTTGTGATCGTGATCTTTGGACATCGCTCTCCGTCTCATTCTTTCATAAGAAGCGTCGCTATTTCCTTCTAGTCTCACTGAGCGAGCTTTAGCTTATTATCCTTAACACTTTTCATACACACAATGTGCATTTAAATAGCACCTTTCACAATAGGCTAGCTCAAAGCATGCAGTGATATATTGTGGCAGCCATTTAAACACAGCAGTTTTCCACAGACATGATAATAACTAAATAATATATTTACGTTATGACAAGAGATAAATAATTGCTCGACTAACCAGAATAACGTGTGCTTTACTTCAAAATAACACCGTGGGATATTTTATAATTACCCTGAAAAGACACATGGGGTCTCCGTTTCTTGTTTATCTGAAATGTAGCATAATTGACAATGTAGGATTCCTTGTGTACTGTGCTGCAGTGTCGGGTTTTTAATTTTTTTATGTCAAGTTCTGCAGCGAGAAAGTACATCCAATCTCTTGACTCAAAGGCAAGAGTGCTACAACTGAAGGGAAATGGGTAAATTGAAAATATTTTAATTCTTTTGCAATTGTAAATAAACATGGGTAATTTGGTGCAAGGAAAATGTAGGTAATTGTTTTGATTGACATTTATGTATTAACAAGGGAAAAAAACTCATCTATACTATATAATTGGTTGGGTACATAATAATTTAGGCATACACAATTAAAAAAAAATCATGCTTCAAGTATTACATTTTTGCCCACAGAGTGAACTTGTCAATTGTCACGTTGCAAGCATCCCTTGTATTCCATTTTTGAAGCCATTTTTCACATTTGAATAATTTAGTTAAATAACTAATTGTGCTAATTTGTTATATTAAAAACATCAGAAGTTACAATGAACTCTCAATCTACACTCTTCAAATTGGTCCATTCCCACCTCCCTTTTTTTTATAAAAGAATTATTCTCAGGACAAAGTTGATGCCAAAAGGTTGCATTTATTGGGTGTGTTCCATACCACTGAATGGCATGCAAGGTCAATTCAGGAGAACATATACACCTTTAAGTTTCATGGTGGACTATATAAGGTCAAGTGAAATAACATTGTCATGAAATATCATTGATCTAAACTGCAAATTTTTTTCTCTCTACAGTTGTATGACCTACTGAGTACTTGCATAATTTTCTGGTTTTAAGCCAGATTTCCAAAGTTGGTTTTAGTTTTGGAGTGGTTGACTGATAGCTGTCTAAAAAAGGTTATATGAGCCAAACTATTACAAATTAGCAATTATCATGGCTTTTTAAACTGCAAATCAGATACTAAATTCAACTTTTCACTTCTCACTTCAAATTTATAGAGATTATAAGACTAGAGCAATCATTTTGATCCAGGATTAACCATACAATTTTTTTTTTACAATTTATTTTAATAACGATGTTACTTCAAAGTACCAATCACAATTGCGTAACATGTTTATACAAAAACTGGAAAAATTATATTTGCAGAAAATAAGTATTTACATTTACCCATAATGCTGCTGGAATGGTGTACGTATCCTTGCTGTCTTCTCAAATTTCCCTCTGACCTCTTCTCTTATAGATTATAGAACAATACATCGTAGAACAGGCCCTCGATGTTGCGTCGACCTGTGAACTAATCTAAGCTCATGCCCTACACTATCAAGTCATCTTCCATGTGCTTATCTAAGGACTGTTTAAATCTCCCTAATGTGGCTGAGTTAACTACATTGGCAGGCAGGGCATTCCACACTCTTACCACTCTGAGTAAAGAATCTGCCTCTGACATCAGTCTTAAATCTTTCATCCCTCAATTTGTAATTATGCCCCCTCATACAAGCTGACGTAATCCTGGTCTCCTACTTTAAGATGCTGCTTAAAATTGATCTCCTCCATTTGACTACCTATCCTAACAGCTCCTACATTGGTGGCTATCATTCATTCTAGTTTAGAATATTTAACTGTTTCAGATTTTCAATTACTTGACCTATACACTCTCCATTTTTGATTTTCCTTTCCTGGATTACTTTCTACCTCCAGAAATTTGCAACAATGAGAACCCAGTAATTCCTACCTGTATCCAGATCATCTTCCTTCTCGTTTAATAACTCTATTCCCATTCCCCAGTTTCTCTGTTCCAGTAGCTCCAAATAATTTACCATTCCACAGCAATGATTCAGAAATAAAATCCTGTTTCCTCAGTTGGGAATTCTCACTGTTTCTGCCATGGTAGACAGGACCCGAAACTAAGTCTTTCCTTTTCTGTTTATGTCCTCAGTCCCCTCCCACTTAATAGAATCATGATCAGACTTCTTAGTCTAATTTTCACCTGTGCCAATTCTTGCTTTCAACAGGTGACCTTATTCTGCACCCCCTTCCAGCATAGTCTCACCTAATGTGTCTACCCTTCGTCTCTCTCCTTTTTCTGAATGGATCATTCCTTAATGACACCGCTTTATTCTTTACATTCCTATCGCTTGCAATACCTCCTTCACATTTTCCCATTCTCACACCATCACAAGGCATAGGAGCAGAAGTAGACCTTTAAGCCGAGAGTCTTTCCCACAATTCACCTAAGACTGCTCTGCCATTCAATGAGATTATGGCTCCAAGTACTCCTTTTAATTTATAAATACATCATCCAATCTAGAATGGTACAGTTGCTTCTACACAGATCTGAAGACACCATATATATGCATAGTCCAATCTCAATTGCTTGCCAATTCAATATCCTTGTTCCACCCTGGCTTCTCCGCTTCAGTTGCATAAGCCAACATAAACTCAAGAAACCATCTGCAACATTGACTTTAATAATTTCTAATTTAAGCTCTCATCTCTTCAGCAGGAATTGCAGACAATGTTGGATGGGTGTACCAACAATCCAGGGGATGGAGAAAATGTGGTTTGTATTTGTGACTAGAAACCTCTAATGGAACACATTACTGGCTCGAAGCCTACAAGTTTTGTGTGTTCCCACTTCTATTTGCCTCAGCCTCCACTTAATCACATGATCTATAAGAAACACCTGTTTTTCTTTACAAAGCTATTTGACATATTTGTATTGATGCCTAGTTGTTTTAAAAACTTGGGTTATTGTTTACCAACCATATTCTGGTAGCATAAAAAAATTATTGCAGCAGGGAATTCATAATTCCAGAGCAATTCAAATAAGCATAACTAATTTCAGTTGTTGGAATTAAGCAATTTGCTTGTGATACTAGTACGAGGACATGAATTTTTTCGGTTAGTTCAGAATTTTATTTCAGAATATGCATTTAACAGTTGAATTTGCTCAAAGAATTACATCAATACATTAAAAATCTGAGAGTCTTGTCAAATTGAAGTAAATCAGTGATAATAGTTCTATCTACAATCATAAACTGAAACATTTTTATTTAGCTTAAACTGGTATGCAAACATACTCAACGTGAACAGCTTGCATTTCTAAAGTCTTTAGTGCATTAAGTTTCTCAAGTGATATCAAATAAAACTGGACACCAAGTTGCAGAAAGATATTAGAGCAGATGAAGTTTGAGCAAAAAGGTAGTGTTAAAAATCATCCTATTCAAGAAAGCTAGTGAGGCTGCGTTTATTGAGAAAATTCCAGAACTTGGGGTCTAGATAATTAAATGCAAGACTGCCAGTTATGGATTGATCAAAATCAGTGATTCACACAAACAGAATCACTGTTTGTTTGGGCGGCATGGTGGCACAGTAGTTAGCACTGCTGCCTCACAGCGCCAGAGACCCGGGTTCAGTTCCGCCTCAGGCAACTGACTGTGTGGAGTTTGCACATTCTCCTCGTGTCTGTGTAGGTTTCCCACAGGTGCTCCGGTTTCCTCCCACAGTCTAAAGATGTGCAGGTCAGGTGAATTGGCTATGCTAAATTGCCCGTAGTGTTAGGTAAGGGGTAAATGTAGGTGTATGGGTGGGTTGCGCTTCGACGGGGCGGTGTGGACTTGTTGGGCCGAAGGGCCTGTTTCCACACTGTAAGTAATCTAATCTAATCTAAAACTAGAACTGGAGAAGTGTACCCGTGAGGTTTGAAAGGCCAGAAAGAATTACAGGGATGAGGTGCAACTCAAAGAGCTATTTGAAAACAAAATGTGAATTTTAAAATCAGAGTCTTGCTAGTTCAGGAGATAAGTCATTACACAATGTGATGGGTCAACAGGACTTGTTATGATTAAGTTTACAAGCAGCAAAATTTTGGACAAGGTCCCATTTATGGTGCATTCTCTATGTAAGACCAATCAAGAGAGCACTAAATAGTCAAAGCTAAAAGTAGAAAGGTATAGAGCAAGCTTTCAGCAGATGAGCTGAGAGTTGTGTGGAAATAGGCAACACTACAGTTCCATTCAACGTTTCACGGGCCTTGGAGAGAAGTGAGGGGGGAGGTGTGGGCGCAAGTGTTGCACCTCCTGCGGTTGCAAGGGAAGGTGCCGGGAGTGGTGGTTGGGTCGGTGGGGTGTGTGGATCTGACAAGGGGGTCGCGGGGGGAGTGGTCTCTACGGAAAGCTGATAGGGGTGGGGAGGGAAATATATCCTTGGTGCTGGGGTCTGTTTGGAGGTGGCGGAAGTGACGGCGGGTGATGCGCTGTACATGGAGATTGGTGGGGTGGTAGGTGAGGACCAGTGGGGTTCTGTCCTGGTGGCGGTTGGAGGGGCGGGGCTCAAGGGCGGAGGAGCGGGAAGTGGAGGAGATGCGGTGGAGGGCACCATCGACCACGTCGGGGGGGAAATTGCGGTCCTTGAAGAAGGAGGCCATCTGTGTTGTACGTATTTTGAACTGGTCTGGACTCCCACAGCTACCTGGACTACACCTCCTCCCATCCTGCCCCCTGTAAAAACGCCATCCCATTCTCCCAATTCCTTCGTCTCCGCCGCATCTGCTCCCAGGAAATCGTTACCAAAGCTAAAAGTAGAAAGGTATAGAGCAAGTTTTCAGCAGATGAGCTGAGAGTTGTGTGGAAATAGGCAACACTACAGTTCCATTCAACGTTTCACAATTATACATTCACGATTGAAATCTATTGAAAGCCCAAGTGATAATCTGCTGAATGCAATTATTCAAGTTACATACCCCATGCCAGTGACAATCTAGCAGCCAGGCTAATTTTAGATTTACTTAATACACTTCTGGCCTGCCAGCAAAGGATTATATTGTGAAGGAGGAAACAAAAATTCCAAAAATAAAGTTAAGATATGGAAATTTTGAAGGACATAAATTTATTTCTCTACAGAAACACTGACAAACGCTAAATACAATTTTCCAAAATTTCATTCCTTACCGATTCAAATCCTTATGATCCCAGTTGCAAGGGGGACTTTTTTTATTCACTCATGGTTTGTGGGTATTGCTGGCTTGCCAGCATTTATTGCCCATCCCTAGTTGCCCTTGAGAAGGTAGTGATGAGCTGCCTTTTTCAACCACTGCAGTCCACATGCTGTAGGTTGAAACACAATGCACTTAGGCAGGGAATTCCAGGATTTTGACCCAGTGACAGTAAAGGAATGGTGATATATTTCCAAGTCAGGATGTTCAGTGGCTTGGAGGGGAACTTGCAGCTGGCAGTGTTCCCATGTATCTGCTGCTCTTGTCCTTCTAGATGGAAGTATTTTGGGGTTTAGAAGGTGCTGTCTAGCGATCTTTGCTGAATTTCTGCAGTCCACCTTATAGGTAGTACACACTGCTGCTGAGTGTCAGTGGTGGAGGGAGTGGATGCTTGTGGATGTGATGTCAATTAATTGGCTGCTTTGTCCTGGATATAATTATGTGGATAACATTACATCCACAACAGTTAAATACCACTCAGGGAAATAAGTTATCAAGATATGAATAGGAAGGGTTTGGAGGAATATGGGCCAGGTGCTGGCAGGTGGGACTAGATTGAGTTGGGATATCTGGTCGGCCTGAACGGGTTGGACCGAAGAGTCTGTTTCCATGCTGTACATCTCTATGACTCTATAAGGTCTACTTTACCAGAACTCAGCTGGATTATTACATCTGCAGTAGGGGAGAGAGTCAAATTTCTGCTTCATGTGCATTGATAAAAAGTGATAGGTGAAAGAATCATAATCAAATCTAATTCTAACTGAAGATCCTGCTGGTAGTGAGAAATTAGTACTTTTGGAACCATTCCTCAGCATGAAAGGTACATGAAGTGGAAGCAAGTCAAAATAGAGGACAAAATAAACAAAGGTACATTTACTGTGGAACAATTTTTATTCTATTTAAAACAACCTTTTAATAGTGTCTCACAACAAAAGCTGCAACAAAGTCTTATTCATTTGGAACAGACACAAGTTACGTTCTACTGCCTTATTCACATTTATGACAGGATTATTACTCAGATTATTGAAATTAGGTAGAATTGACCAAATTAGATACATAATGTAAAATTAAGATACAGTGATCCAAATTGAAGAGTTTGACCCAAAATGCATCATTTTGCACTTCAAGATTCAACTGCCCTCAATCAAAAAACAGTTTCGGATGCTATTTACAAAATGTTTATATTAATATCTCCATTAAGAGACAAACATGGTTTCGCTGTAGATAATTTACACCAGAATTTTTCCTTTAGAGAAATTTGTTGCAGAACACCTTTTAAAAAAAGTTTAGTCAATTGCCTTTCCATGCAGTCTAATTAAGAATGGTGAGCACTAGTGGTCCTCAAGGATAGATAACAGGGATTTCTTGCAGAGAAAAAAAAAGGTTACTGTATCTGCTTGGCAATTTACTCATTACATCAATCTACAGCTGTCTAACATCAGCCTTTATTCATAATATTTAATCATTTTAATCAGATCAACTCAAAAAACAAAGTAAACCTGCTTCTTTAGATTGCTTTACAAACTACGAGATGTTAATGACTTCTGACTTAAGGTCTGATCAAAAATGAAGTAAGTAAATTGAAAAAGCTTCCTCTTGCTTTAAATTAAATTACATAATATATTAATATGTCTCAATCTTTTTGTCAAAATGCGATTGTTCACAGCATCACAGAATTACACCTGGTGCTGGCCTTACAAAAAGAATAGATGTTAGCCGTGAAAGAACTAAACATCTGCATTATAAACAAAATATCTTACAAACCAAGGATAACTTATTGCAGAATGGAAGAACTGAGTGCTACAGATTGAAATAAAGTTGCAATGGCCCTTGACACAAGTTAAGTAACATCTGGAAACATGAGTGGGATACTCAGTTTAATTTTTGAGTATGTGATTCATGGTGAAGCATAACTCATCTTGAATTCTGGAATATTCTATGCTGTTTACCATACTTTTACTTTACATGTGAATCACTATTTTTGTCAAGTTAATTTGCTAGACATATCAGTGGGGAAAAATGTGGTTTTGAATATAACAAACCTTAGCTGTCATACTCAGTGCACATTCAGATATGGTTTGTCAACTTTCTTTCAAGAATACTTTACTACTTAGATTTTAAAGTTAAAAGCTTTATAAATTAATTAATTTGATGAACCCTCATTCTCTCAATTAACTGCAAAAATCAGTTCAGTAAATATTATATTTTAATACAATTGTTCTTTTCACATGGGGTTCACTACCACTAACTGTTTCATTAACTACCACTAACTGTTCCAATAGCCACATTACCCAGCTTACAAATGAAATTTGCAATTAATATTGAATTGTGGACTTTTTTTCCTCCTTTATGAACAAATTTACTTCAGGTAGGTCTCTAACAACTGTGAGAGATTAGCACAAGTTTAATTTGGTGACTGTTATGCTGAAATTCCAGATGAATACAATGTTCTCACCAAAATTGTCACCTGGTCAGCAATAAAAGGTGCAAAACAAGATTTAAATTGACTTTTAGATTCATGCAGCATCCCACAATGTTTCAGGTATGCATTCTCAGCAGATTTGAATGATTGCATTGCCAACTATGTTGTTATTTCCACTTAAATCATACTGCCTATAATCAAAATAGTATCTAAATGCTGGTTTTGTACGTCTATGAGTATCTTGTGAATGCGAAGAAAACTGAAAAACATTAAGATAATAACTTTAATGCTAATGTCCATCAGCCATAAATTATGTTGGATTTATCATTGTGCTCAGGTAGTTTGAGATGTTCTGCACATTTGACATGTTTTGCAAAATCTTTTCAATTGCATAGCTCATATACTTAAGCTATAATACCAGCAAATATAAATCAATAATGTTGTATTAAATAATTTTTCTGCACAATGCAGAGTATAGCCTAACTGCCAAAAAAACTGGCAATTCTTGAATATAGAATCATAGATAACAGAAGTATAGTAGTAGCATTGAAAATAAGCAAATATACACACACACACACCTCCAAGGAGGTTTTGTTTTTGTTTTTTTTCTTCCTCTTTCAAAAATGAGAAAACTCAACTATTTGCTCCGTTTTCCTCTTCCTCTCCTGGAGGTCTGTTTGGTTATGGCTCCAGGTGACGATGCAGCAGATGCCACCGCAATGTTTATCTGTCCCTCTTGAATCTCCTGTCGAGTATCGGCTGGCATTTGATTGATTTTCTGCTGAGTCTCCAGGTAGAACATGACATCCCGCAGCTGCTCCTGCACCTCTGTAATCTGCCTGTCTTTCTCATCACATGTATCCTTCAGTTTCTTTTCCTCTTCTTTCAGTTTGGTTTGTAGCTGGATCTGATTAGCTCGCAAGCATTTGTTCATTTCTTGTTCTTCTTTCAGTTCAGTGCCTAATTTCAAAACTCTGTTATTCAACTGAGAACACCTAGCAGAATGGCATGAAAAGACACACATTAAAACAATTCAGGAATATTAATGGAAATTTTCTGAGCTCACGTTAATGTTTTCATTTTAGTTCTCAACTGAGCAATGCACTTCAATCTCCAGTTTCATCTACATCTCTAACAAAGAAAAATTGGCACAGATTTTGTTCAAATGACATTCTCCAATCTTATTCAAGCATAGCTTTCTATGGTAAATACTTCCTGTATTGGGCCTAAATAAGAAAAAAGCAAGCAAATATCTTTTAAGCAACAAGAAAGGTTGTTGTGCATTTATGGTCAGATTAAATTACGTGGGTTATGCAACATGGACGCACAATAGACAGACCTACAACATGCGGCAACAGGAGCACTTTATGACCGAGTGCAAATTAGAAAATTCTTCAAGAATACAACTGTTTTTGCCATATTGACTATATTTTAGATCTAATCCTCTAAATTCAATCCTATATTGTGTTCATTCTACACAATAGTTACATATAGTTGACAAGCCTGCACCACATTTTAAAGTCAAAACAGTGTACATAGTAAAGTTTCAGAGGCTAAATAGAATTTTAAACCTCTTGAACGGTTGATGACTAGCACTGTATTTCTGTAAAATAAACACTATCAAAAGTACTGCGAAAAATAGACCTTGGACTCAGATGATCAACAGGGTGCAGTTACACAACTCACTTTACACCGGTGCAACATCAAATGTTTCTCAATTACTTTTGACTTTTACTATATATGCAAACTTAAATCTTTTAAACTGAACAGTTTTAAGAAACAGTTCAAATTTTTAAAACTAAAATATAGAATGAGGGGAAAAAAAAGTGTAGAAAGGATGGGTGAAATCAAACAAACAGTTAAAACACAAAAGGCACACAAATACCACCAACTAGAACCCAAAAAGAAACAACCGTCAAAATAGGGCTCAGCTAATCTAAATACTTCAGCATAAAATAAACACTCAGTTTAGGACTTGGAAACTTTAGAAGTTGTTGTTTGTACAAATATCTAACATTTTTACCACAGTGCAATGTTTGAAAGAGAACCTACTCATAAAGCAATTAAATACCTTTTGATATGAAGGACATACAAGTCTATGAGAACATTAATTTCCAAGTCAAAGTAGATCTTCAATTTTACAAACACAAGTTAGAGTTTACAGAAATTTAAGCACAATTTTATAAACCATGCAGGGAAAGAAAATCAAAAGGAGAGATCACAATGTACAATCTGGCACAGCTTTCATCAGGAACTGTAAGAAGATCTATATTCTTAAAGTGAAATCTCCTAAAATTAAACATGACATATTCCCATTGAAACTGGCACAATGAAATGCAACTTAAATCTTCAAATTGAAACAATTCCTAAAATCAGATCCCATTAAGTATTTGCAGAGGACAGAAGACTCCACACAGAGCAGTCTCATGACAATAGGTAAATTACATCCTGACCTGCACCATGAGATTATTCCTAATTTAACTTTTACAATGCATCATATTTTAAAGAATAAATTGAACTGATGACTTGTGATGCCATGTGTCAGCATGGATAAATATCCTTGGAACTGGTGAAAATCACAAACCACCTAGTTGTGAAGAATTAGAAAGTAAGTTTGGAATAAGTTAGTTTTAAAAAAACAAAATATTTCAATTCATATCACACTTTCCATCACCAGACATCTCAAAGTGTTTTCAAAGCCGATTAACAAAATGCAACAAGAAATCTGCACACAGTAAACTCCTACAAACAGCAATGTGACAATGGTCAGATCATCTACTTATGTGACATTGATCAAGGGATAAATATTGATCAGGACAGCAGAATAACGCCCCTGCTCTTCAAGATATTGCCCGGGATCTTTTATCTCCACCCAAACAAGCGGAGAGCCTTAGTTCAATGGCTTAACCAAAAAAAAGGCAACTCTGACTGGGCAGCACTTCCTCGATAGTGGCACCAGACTACTAGCCTCAACTTTTGTGCTCAAATCCTGGAGTGCATTGGAACCTTGTGATACACAGCAGTGCTATCAACTGAGCCACAGCCAACACACAAAGAGTTGGGGTAAAACCAAGAGAGGCAGCTTTGGCATCTGTAACTTGGGAATGCAAAAAGGGAAATAAATTAATTCAGCTTTCCTTTCTTTATTGATCCTTTCTTGTATAGCTTGCTGAATATTAATGTGAAGACATCAGACAAAGACAGGATTAATTATAATATGAACAACCTGCTAAATCAGCTCATTTCAGACAGGAACAATAGTTATCTGGATATTCTGAGAAAGTAAAATGTGAAAGGAGGAAGAAATTTGATAAACAGGCAGTAGAAGCATCATCTTTAGAGGCACCACTTAAACTGCTGGTCACTTTTATAATAATTTATGAGATTACAATAAAAATTTTGCCAAAGTTACTTACTTTCTCTCGAGAGCTTGTTTGTCTTTCATTAATTCACTTAACTTCTGCTCCAGACTGTCACACTTTTCAATGGTTTCCTTGAATTTTATTTTCATATTATTGATCTGGAATGACAAAATAGGACAGGATAAAGTTTGGAAAAAGAATTAAGGGGAAATGGGGGTGTAGTGCATCAACAATCCAGAGACCCAGCCAATGCCTTCGGACAAGAAATTAACAAATTCAAACAACAAAAATCTGGAACCAAAAGCTAGTCTTGGAATGGTGCCACAAAACTGTCATCAATTGTCATAAAAATCCATATAACTTATACTTTAGGGAAGGAAATCTGCCATTCATACCTACAGATACCTCTAGACCCAGTGCCAACATTAAAGATGTACCTGCATTAGATGGACTGCAATGGTTCTCTAATGTGGCTCACCACCTCCTTTGCAAGGGCATTTAGGGATGGGCAACAAACGTTAGCCTTGTCAGCAACATCCACATCCCATGAAAAGTAAAAGCAATTTAGATAAATCATGATTCAATGTTGGAATTTCACATTTTTGGTGGAAACTTCTTCATTAGTTCTGAAATTTAATAAGAGGTTTAATAGTTAGTTAGTTTGTATGCAGATGACACCAAAATTGGAGGTGTAGTGGACAGCGAAGGAGGTTACCTCAGATCACAACAGGATCTTGATCAGATGGGCCAAAGGGCTGAGAAGTGGCAGATGAAGTTTAATTCACATAAATGCGAGGTGCTGCATTTTGGGAAAGCAAATCTTAGCAAGACTTAGCAAGGCTCTGGGCCACCCGGACGAACCAACCCAACCACCCTGTAGCACAGCATTTCAACTCCCCCTCCCACTCCACCGAGGATATGCAGGTCATTGGACTCATCCACCGCCAAACCACAACAACGCGACGGTCGGAGGAGGAGCGTCTTATCTTCCGACTGGGAACCCTCCAACCACAGGAGACCTTGGAGTGCAGGTTCATAGCTCCTTGAAGCAGAATCGCAGGTAGATAGGATAGTGAAGGCAGCGTTTGGTATATGCTCCTTTATTGGTCAGAGTATTGAGTACAGGAGTTGGGAGGTCATGTTGCGGCTGTACAGGACATTGGTCAGGCCACTGTTGGAATATTGTGTGCAATTCTGATCTTCCTATCGGAAAGATGTTGTAAAATTGAAAGGGCTCAGAAAAGATTTACAAGGATGTTGTGAGGGTTGGAGAATTTGAGCTATAGGGAGAGGCTGAACAGGCTGTGGCTGTATTCCCTGGAGCGTCGAAGGCTGAGAAGTGACCTTTTAGAGGTTTACAAAGGCATGAGGGGCATGGATAGGATAAACAGACAAAGTCTTTTCCCTGGGGTCGGGGAATCCAGAACTCGAGAGCATAGGTTTAGAGTGAGAGGGGAAAGATATAAGAGATCTAAAGGGCAACTTTTTCACACAGAGGGTGGTACGTGTATGGAATGAGCTGCCAGAGGAAGTGGTGGAGGCTGGTACAATTGCAACATTTCAGAGGCATTTGGATAGGAAGGGTTTGGAGAGATATGGGCCGGGTGCTGGCAGGTGGGACTAGATTGGGTTGGGATATCTGGTCAGCACGGATGGGTTGGACCGAAGGGTCTGTACATGTCTATGACTCTATTTGGACCATAAGACATAACAGCAGTAGACCATTCAGCCTGCTGAGTCCATTCCACCACTCAGAGATCATGGCTGATCTGATAATTCTCAATTCCATTTTCCTGCCTTATCTATAACTTCAGATACCTTCAATGCAATCCTCTATGGCAATATCATTTCTTTCCTCAGATAAGGAAACTAAAGCTACACAATGCTCCAGGTGCAGTCTAGCCAAAATCCAATAGAATTGAAGCTAGAGTTCGCTATTCTGTACTCAACATTTGTTGCATTAAAGGCCATTAGCCTTCCTAATTGCTTGCTGCACCAAAATGAGCCTTAGTAATTTATCAACAAGAACACTTAGATCCCTTTGTACGTCTACACTGTCCAATACCTTACCATTTAAGAAGTACTCTGCACATCTGTTTCACCTACTAAATTGGATAAATTCACTTTTTCCCCCCATATAATATTCCCATCACTAAACCTACCCAAGTCCTCCTGGAACCACCATTTTACATTGCGCAGTACATATTTCCACTTCACACTGTATCATTCACAAATTTGGAAATATTACATTTGGCCCTCATCTTCAAATCATCAATAAAGATTGTGAACAGCTGAAGTATGATCCTTGTGGTACCCCACCAGTCACAGCCTGCCAATGTTAGAATGACCCATTTATTCTTATAATGTTTTCTGTCTCTTAGCCAATTTAATCAATGCCAGTATATTACCCTCTGTCCCATGTGCTTTAAACATTTCTCATCAGCTGCCTGCGATACTTAATCAAAAGCCTTTTGAAAGTCTAAGTATACAAGGTCGACCTATTCCTCTTTACAAATATTGTTAGGAACATCTTTGAAAAACTCCAAGTTCATCATATATGATTTCCCATTCCCAAATCCATGCTGACTGCCTAATTAGATCACTATCAACCAACCTGTTTATCTATTTTATAGTAGATTCTAGAATTAGTGAGGCATAGTGGCAATGTTACTGGAATCCAGAACCTAAGCCTAACGCTCTGGGGCATGGATTTGAATCCTACCCATGGCAGATGGTGAAATCGGAATTCAAAAAATCTGGAATAGAGGGCTGGCCTAATGGCGAACTTGAAACCATTGTGAATTGTCATAAAAAACCCATCTGGTTCACAAATGTCATTTTGGGAAAGAAATCAGGTCATCCTTACCTGCACTATCTTACATGTGACTCCAGACCCACAGCAATGATTCTTAACTATTCTCTGGGAACTTAAGGATGGGTAATAAATGCTGGCCTTGCCAGCAAAGCATGCAATTGTAAGGCTAACAGCTCTATAGTTCCCAGTTTTCACTCTTGCTTCCTTCTTAAATAGTGGGTGACATTTGCGAGCATCCAACCCTTAGGAATCATTCAGAATCTACAGAATATTGAAAACAACAGATTATGTTCTCCTACTTTCTGGAACAAGAATGGCAAGAGTGAAAAAGAAACATGAAATCAACTTACCTCTTCTGCTGCATCCTTTTCCAAGTGTACTATTTTGTTTTCCCAGTAGATGCGTTGAGATTCTAGCTGACTAGTCAGGAGGTATGAATACTATCAAGAAAAAAAAAGTTTACAAAATCTATTAAATCGTTTTACGAAATGGTTCATACAGAACACGAAACATGTTTGAAGTGCACTGCTGGACAAATTTGAACATATATTTCCGTGAAAATCTTAAGTACCATAGTAAAAACAAAAGCACCCATCCCTTTATTATGTTTAAACACTATTTTGATTTACATTTCTATTTCAGGATATTTCCCTTGCTCAGGAATGCTGGCAGGTAGCCATTATTGTTTTAGATTCAAGGTTGCAAGTCGCAGAATAAGCTGGGATTTGTCTAGCTAACAAGGCACCTCTTATTACTGAAAAAAAGGCTCATTTGTGCAATGCCTTGTATGAACAGTGGACATCACAGCCAGTGAAGTACTTTTAGAGTACAGTCGTTGCTGTGATGAAGGAAATGCCACAGTCGGTTTGAACGCAGGAAGCCCACACAAACACCAATGTAATAATAAACATATAATGTGTTTGATTGCGAGATAACCGTAACATTTCTGATAATGCAGTACTTCCTTTGTATTGTTCTGATGTGTCGACCTTGATTTTTGTGCTCAAGTCCTGGAGTGGACTTCAACCACACATTCTGACTAAGGGTTGAGAGGTTAGCAGTAGAAACAGATATCTTTTCAGTCCCTGGTACAGCAGAATGAAATTCCAACTTGGTACATTAAACTCCAACCCACAAGGATTTGCTTTTTGAATAATAATTTTACTTTATGACAAACATATATGCAATTTGCTGCCTTTCCTTTATGTACTCTAGCATATACACCCAAGACATAACTATTTGCAAATTCACTATGAGATACAATATTGAGAATCAGTTCTCATGATGAATCAATAAATGCATGACACGAAGTTGTGTGAACTGCCATTTAATAAAAACCAAAATCACTGCAGACGCTGTAAATCAGACACAAAAACAGAAATTGCTGGGAAAGCTCAGCAGGTCTGGCAGCATCTGTGGAGAGAAATCAGAACAGAAAGCTCCAAGGAAGGGTGGCTCAACTCAAAATGTTAACTCTGATTTCTCTATGAATAGTCCAAAGACTGAATATGGAACAAATTCACAATAACGGATGGGGATACACAGCCATTAAGCAAAACACCTCTTACTGTATAAATTCCATAGTTTCTACCAGTCCATGCCAGGGCAACTGTTGCATAATTGTATTTTGAGTAAAGTATTAGCTGAGAGTTCCAGACTAACTCAAGTTTTAGATTCCGAGTGCATACCACCACATTATCTGGAACATCATCCCCTTCCTCCTCCAAACGCTCACAGCTTTATTACTCAGTCCTGAGTATCTGGTCCTCCAGCTTCATTCATTAAGGATATGCCTATTAGAGAAAGTGCAAAACTTGACCTACTCTTATGAAATAAGGCAGGGCAGGTGACCAAGGTGTCAGTGGGGGAGCACTTTGGGGCCAGCGACCATAACTCTATTAGTTTTAAAATAGTGATGCAAAACAATAGACCAGATATAAAAGTTCTAATTTGGAGAAAGGCCAATTTTGATGGTATTAGGCAAGAACTTTCAAAAGCCAGTTGAGGGCAGGTGTTCGCAGGTATAGGGACGGCTGAAAATGGGAAGCCTTCAGAAATGAGAGAACGTGTCCAGAGAAAGTACATTAGGGTGAAAGGAAAGGCTGGTAGGTATAGAGAAGGCTGGATGACTAAAGAAATTGAGGGCTTGGTTAAGAAAAAGAAGGAAGCATTTGTCAGGTATAGACAGGATTTTGGCCAGGTGCTGGCAGGTGGGACTAGATTGGCTTGGGATATCTGGTCAGCATGGACGAGTCGGACCGAAGTGTCTGTTTCCATGCTGTACATCTCTATGACTCTAAGTTCATATCCAAAGAAGGATTCTTTTAAAAAGCCGTTTTTTTAAAAAAAATCTTTATTTTAAATACATCAGTACAATCCATCCTTTACTGACAGAATTGGTGAAGTTTTTTTTAATTCATTGGATGATGATGTCACTAAGAGACATTTATTGCCCATCCCTAATAGGACAGAGGGGCAGTTAATAGTCAACCACATTTCACGTAAGGATGACAGTTTCCTTCTCTGAAGGACATTAATGAATCAGATAGGTTTTTCTAAAACTCGACAATAGTCATCATTAGACTCTTAATTCCAGACTTTTATTGAATTCTGCCATGGCGGGATTCAATTCCAGGTCCCATTATTAGGGTCTCTGGATTAATAGTCCAGTAGTAATAGCACTAGTCCACTGCCTCCCTAGTCCACTGGCTCCCCTGATACATTCATGAAAATTTTCTTCAAGAAGGTTTTGACATTTGGATGACTCAAACATCTTGATCAGTTGATGACAGATTTGGACAGGCATCCATATTAATATAAATAAAGTAATGGAAATGAATTGAACTTTTCCAAGTGTGTTACATATTTTTTAAAAAGCAGCTATGCTTTCCAATATTCAATGATAGGCACTGTTGTGGGGTAAAGAGTTAGAGTTGGGGTTCAATGACAGAGTTTATTGTATAAGGAAATACTGGAGTTCCGGGGAGAGAGAAAGAGACACCAAACAACAGTGGTCAACTGCAAGTTTTCTCTCAACCCAGAGCACATGTCAAGATACTTTTATACATTTTGCAATATAATAGGTCAGTGATGAGGCTATTGTCTTTGTAACATAGTTTGTTAATTGTAAACATTGCTGAATTGTTGATAATTTCAGTGCAGTTATTGTCAGTTCCAGCGCAGCCTTTGTTAATTTTAGCGCAGTCGTCAGTTTCAGCGCAGACAATGTCAATTTGAATGTCTGCACCAAAATCCATTACTGTAGTAATGGACGCTAATCACTGTTCCCGAGAAGGACGATTACTGCAGCCCTGGTTATTAGCACTTTGTATTGAGTCTGTATCAGCATTTCTATCAAAGGTGTTGGCTGGACCCAGACACTTTGGCAGGCAGTATACGCTACTCAAATGTGTATTCTCTCCCCCATCTGCCTTACAATAATCAACTATGATTCGGAGATGCCGGTATTGGACTGGGGTGTACAAAGTTAAAAATCACACAACACCAGGTTATAGTCCAACAGGTTTAATTGGAAGCACACTAGCTTTCGGAGCGACGCTCCTTCATCAGGTGATTGTGATGAAGGAGCGTCGCTCCGAATCACCTGATGAAAGAGCGTCGCTCCGAAAGCTAGTGTGCTTCCAATTAAACCTGTTGGACTATAACCTGGTGTTGTGTGATTTTTAACTTAGTAATCAACTAGGTTGAGAGTGCATTGTGCTGGCATTCTGGTGGCTCCAGGCAGAATCTGTGTTTGCTCTGCTGTCTCTCTCCATATGGTGGTTGGGTGGCCATCTTGGTCTGTCTGTCTGTCCTAGTGTCACTCTGCCCTGTGCCATCTCCCAATTCACTCCCCCCTTTGTGGTCAAGGAGGCAACTTTGGAGATCTCCAACAAACCAACAAGTTTACATGTAGAGGTGGGTCTTCTCTCGGAGGTCCTCCTCCCGAGGGGTATCATGGAGTATCAATTTCGCTGGGAGCTCTTCCGTGGTGACACTCGCTGCTGGCACAGTTCTAGTCAGTAGTGCCTTACAGCAGAACTTTAAACACCAGAGGAGGCCCATATGGAATCGCAGCATGGGTGCAATGAGGAGAACTATCCCATGTGCCAAATAGGGCCCCCAAAAATTATCAACCGATTTAGCCAGCTGTCTGTAATTGTGGCTCCCTGTTGAAAATAATCTAGCTGGACTCGGATATTTTTGATGGCTTCTATTATGTTTGAAAAGTCATCAATAACATGGGTGATACAACTGTCACCAAACTCCCTCTTGCTGTGCTAATTGATAATCCACCGTGTAACGTGTCTGCTGTGTGTACAGTCTGAGTTCAGCCAACTCTGTATTCATTGCTTCCAGAGCTTTTGAGGATAGTCAGGCCACATACAAGGTAATTTCAGTTTTTAGTGCTGACGATCCCTGCTGCACCCCCCCAAAGATAGAGATCCCAAGAATCTATATCCCAGTGGGGGTCTGCCAGTCAGCACAGAACTCCTGGCTGATGAAGTAGGCCACTTTCCTTCTCCGAACATGTTCCCCACTGGGGCATGGTACAGTAAGGGGTGCAATTGTCCCTACAGTGAACAGGTTTGGGAGGTCACGTAAGTCCCCTTAAATAGAAAAATAAATGCCTTAGTCGCACGGTAACATACATTGTCCTGTCCTTCCATCTGTCTGTCCACCCATGTCGCCCCTGATCCCAAGTGTCCCCCCTCACAGCTGGTAAGTATCAACGGGGTATGTCCATGTGGCAGAATTGACATGAATGCCATTGCACTGACCACATATGAACTGACTGCCTGCAGTCACATTCAAACATGCCTGCTCGCTGCAGGTGCAGGCAAACTGTCCCTTGCTGACTGTATAGCACTGATAGGTGCACTGTGTCTGAACATGAGTAATGTTTGCGACCAGGGCATAAACACACTCCCATCCCTACCCTAACAAACAGGTAATTACCAGGTTTTAAATGGGGCTTCTGGTGGTCCTGCCACATCTCCCCTGGACTCCCTGTACGTATTTTCCTATCTGCCGCTCCAGAGGTGTCTACTGTATGCAGTAGAGGGGTCCACATCAAGGTGGCCACAAACAGAGATTCTACTGATCGCGCCAGTGGGTAGCAGACAGTTCGGTTCCCATGTAAACTTAGGTGGTTTATATAGAAGAGGTTATCTTCAAATCCTGACATGCTCCTGACAGATGCGACACTTAAACACAGTTAAATACATACAGGTATAGATATTTTGCAGTGAAATAAAGTTATCAAAGTCTTTGTTTTCGTTAGGAGGTGCAATTGCGCTTTTGTGTGGTTTGTTCTGTTGTGTTTTCGGTACTTCCCCTGGGATGACAGTCTTGTCTGCACCTGGGAAATGGTCAATGTCATAGGAGTCTTAAAATGGTTTTAGTTGGGTCCAGTGCTTCCATGTGCCTTTTCCTTTAACATCCAGGCAGGAGCAGGTGTCCCCACTTATTACCACGTCATATGATCCATTCCATTTTGGGGCAAAGCCTAGTTTGTTGGGCAGTACTCGCACCAGGACACAGTTTCCTGCTGCTGGGACCTCAGAGAAGATTGAGTTCCCCTGCTTTGTCCGGTTTATCAATTACAGATTTCTGCATCGCTTTCAATTGGGCACTTAATTCTATCACATACCACCAAATTTTGTCTCTTACTGGAGCCACATCTGTGCCACCTGTGATTGTCGTCTCTGGCAATTGCATTGCTTACCCGGTCATTAATTCATATAGTGTTAGCCCGATTGCCTGATTCGTCATGGCTCTTATTTTCATTAGTATGGCTGGCAGCACCACAACCCATGTTCTGCCTGAGGTTTGCATAGCTGTGGATAAAGTATTTTCGAGCGTTCTATTCATTCTCTCTACCATCCCTGAGCTCTGGGGGTGATAGGGAATGTGAAAATTTTGTCCAATGCCAAGTAATTGGCAGCCAGTCCTCATGACCTTGTCTGTAAAATGCGTCCCTTGGTTAGAGTTGATCTGGAAGGGTACCCCCACTCGGGGATTACCTCCTCCGCTAATATTCTGGCTACAGTGGTCTCAGTGCAGCTTTTGGTTGGGAATGCTTCTACCCACCAAGTGAATTGGTCTATGATGACCAGGCAGTATGTTTCCCACGGAAGGTGATCGTGGTCCTGTGAAATCTATCTGTAGGTGTTCCCAGGGTCCCCTTGGTCTGGGCTGGTGTCCCATCCTAACTTTTATGGGTCTCTCTGGGTTATGTTGTGCACAAACCATGCATCGGCAGCAGTACTTGGCCATGTCTCTTCCCATTCCCTTCCATCACACACACTCCCTCGGCTTGTAATCACAGCCTCTGGTGAAGTTCAAGCAATGCGTTCTGTATACACGCTGGTGCTACCACCTTGTCTGCTCGCCTCCAGACACCATCTTCCCCTTTGAGCACCCCTGCAGTTCTCATTTCTCTGTTTTCCTGCCGGGTGGTCCTCCTGTAGCTGCTGAATTTGGATAGAGACTTTGGCTCATTCAATAGTGGCCATTACAGCCTTGTCAATGGCTTCTTGTTCTGGGGTTTTCTGAGCTGCTCGGTCTGCTGCCTGGTTTCCTTTGAATTTTAACCAACGTGGACTCTTCTTTGCTGGCTCTTTTTATGGGCTTTTATTTTTATTACTGTAGCCTCTTTTGGCTGTTCACTGGCACATAATAGTGCCTGCATTCTTAATTGGTGTTCGATAGAGGCTCCCCCTGCAGTGGTGAGCCCTCTTCTACCCCATGCCACCATGTGGTCACGAACTACACCAAAGGCATATTGACTGTCTGTTTATATATTCACGTTTTTTCCTTTTGCTAATTCCAGCGCTTTGGTGAGTGCGACCAGTTCGGCTACCTGTGCAGACTGACTTCCATCAATCCTTCCGGACATAACTGTTTCGAATTTATAATTTACCACAGCCCATCCTGTTTGGGGAGACCCTGCTACATATTTTCGGGACCCGTCCACGAACAGGGTCTCCTCAGCTGTGTCCGGGAGGGGGGTGGGGGTATCCTTTATTCTCTTCCTATCTTCATCCCCATCTATATCCCCACAATTGTGGGAATCCCGTGTCTAGAATTCCCTCAGCTGGGTTTTCACCAGTATCCCTAACTATTACCATGGATTGACTTGGGGGCAAAAGAAATGCCTGTCCGTTACTGTAAAAGCGAATTTATTCTGGGACTCAGGGTCTAACAGGATAGACCAGAACCCATCGGTTATGTCAAAAACAGTAAAAATCTTGTATCAGGGCTAAGCCATTTAAAATAGTGGAGGGGTCTGCTACAATGGGGTGCAATTTGGGGGTGACCTTATTTAGTCATGTATAATCAATGGTGAGCTGTGGCTCCCATTAGGATTTATTACAGGCCACGTCGGGGAGTTAGTTGTGCTTGTGGTTGCTTTCAGGATTCTCTATTTCACTAGTCCTTTCACTATCTCCACAACCGCTTTTCCTGCTTCGGGTTTTATTGGGTATTGATGGTGGGGATTATGCCCCAATCTGGGAACCCTTATCTAGTCTATGTTAACTAGACCTGTATCTAACTTTGTTTCTGCCCATGCTCCAGGGACGATGGCCCAGATGGCTCCAAATCCCCCATTTTCGAGGTTCCGGTCCCTACAGCTGGCTGTATCCACTTTAATAGTTTCAAGGTGACTTGTAAGTTTCCCAATCTTGGTCTTTCAACCATCCTGTCTGGGCCAAATCAATTTCCTTTTTGCACAATTGATTACAACATTATATTCTCTTATGAGATCATTGCCCGTTATGGTGTCCTCGTTATTTTGGCGTACACAGAATTTCATGGGGATACATATTGTTTATTTCTACGAGGGTAGTTTCGCTTAGGTAAGGCCGGTGTTTTATCTCCTCCTACCCCAGTTAAGTGAATCATTTTATTTGTGTGGGGTAAGGGTAAGTTTGTGAGAGACACAGCCGCTCCTGTGTCTACTATCATTTCACATTTCCTCCCTCCTATTACTGAGGGCACGTAAATTCTCCCCTCTCCCTTAACCTCACGAATGAGGGCAGCTTGTTGTCAGCTCTGCTGGCCTCAGGACTCCCGCGGTTCCGCAGTGTTTGGGGATGTCCCATGCTTTTCCCAGCACATTGCTTCTATGTGTCCTATTCTGTTGCAGTGGCTGCAGTACTTTACATTGTTCCCTGCTCTAACTCTTGTATTCTGTCCTCCAGCTCTTTAACATGTTCCTGGTCCTTTCTCCACCTACTTGTGGAGGCACTCACTTGTTCAATTAGGCCTGCTAAATGGTATAACAACATTATCCTGATTTTTTTTAGTTTTACTCCGTTTCTGTTTATATATCCACTCTCTCTGTTGTGCGAATTCTTTTCTTCATTTGCTCTGTCAACTGTCTGTCTTGTATTTCTCAATAAGGGGACCTGCAGTTTCCCCTTAAAACTTTGATCTGCCATTTAACAGACTGTGTATCCCCGGTTACGGCCCACAGTAAAGTGTTCCTAACCAGTGGGGACTTCTCTACCTCTACCAAATTGGTTCTTACCCCAGTTCACGGCCTTTGACCAGGGCACCAGTAACAGAAACCCTGCTCGCAGTGCCCCGGTTCATGGCCTTTGACCAGGGCACCAGTAACAGAAACCCTGCTCGCAGTACCAATTGTTGTGGGGAAAATCACTAGCCTCGGAGTCAGAGTTCAACGGCAGAGTTTATTGCACAAGGATATACCAGAGCTCCAAGGAGAGAAAGACACCAACAGTAGTGGTCACCTGCAAGTTTCACCTCAACCCGGAGCATATGTTAAGATACGTTTAAACATTTTGTAATATAATAGGTCATTGATGAGGTTATGGTCTTTGTAACATGGTTTGTTTATTGTAAACATTGCAGAATCGCTGATAGTTTTGATGCAGTCATTGTCAGTTCCAGGGCAGCCTTTGTTAATTTCAGCATGGTAATTGTCAGTTTTAGCACAGACATTGTCAATTTCAGCGGCTGCATGGAAATCCATTACTATAGTAATGGGTGCTAATCACTCGTCCTGAGAAGGACAATTACTGCAGCCCTGGCTATTAGTTTGATGTGGACTCAATACAAAGTTCTGTCAGCATTTTTATCAAAGGTGTTGGCTGGATCCAGACACTCTGGCAGGCAGTATACACTACTCAAATGTGTATTCGCTCCCCCACCCACCCTGCAATAATCAACCAAGTTGTAAGTGCATTGTGCTGGCATTCTGGTAGCCCCAGGCAGTATTTGTGCTTGCTCAGCTTTCTCTCTCCATATTATGGTCCAGTGGCCATCCGGTGTGTTAAGCAGCTAACTTAGGGCTCAGCGGCCATCCTGTGTGTCAGTGTACCTAGCGTCACCCTATCCCGTGCCATCTCCCACTTCAGTACCAATTAATATTAACCAATAAAACTGGTCATGTAGACAAAAGCATCCCTTGGCTCAATTAAAATTTGACACAGACAGCTCTATCCTTTAGATGGGATATTCTCCTACAGACAAAAGCATGTTAGCTAAAGACAAAAGATCATACTGATAGTTTAACTTGCCCCCATTTGGCCCCCCAAGTATTTTATAAGCTCCAGAGAAGCCAGTTCACTCAAGATAAGTTACTGCATGCCCAGTACAGAGGAGTAGGAGAATCTCAGCCAGACAGGTTACTGGCAGCTAACATCTTTGCTCATCCTGTCTTTACTTTCAATGCTACCACCATCAGTGACAGGGTAGGAAGAAGGAAAATCCACTAGTGCTGTCTTTATCAAAACCGAGAATTTCCAAAACTTGCTGGTAGCAGCAAAATTGCACCATTTACAATGGCATGTAAGATCCAAGTCATTAACTAGTGGAGCATCTATATGCTCTTATAAATGCATTAAACTTTATCAGATGCTACTTCGTTTTTTCATTTCATAAAATTTTCTTCAGTCGGGAGAGGCGGATGGGCCGATCCAAAGCATACTCAATGTAAAATACCATTGCTACATCGGTTTGCTAACAATATGCTTGTACCAAAGCAAAAAAGAATTCACAAGCTGATCCATCTCGTGGTTTAATTATTAACAAATGTGAAGAAGCCGTGCCCATTTTCCCACCCCAACCCTCAACCCAAGAGTAAACCTATGGATGCAAGTTTTCAGCCCATCACTTAAATACTTTGTCGTTGAAATCATTTTCGCATCTAAATACATTTCAGTTGTATTGCAGTATGACCAAAATAGTTTGACCATATCACATCTCACTTTACTCTGGGTATAGACAAGGACAGCAGCATCTGAATACAAGACGGTACACTTTCCACAGAACCAAAAAAAAACATGGAAGTTTGCAGTTAGGATATTCCATGATCAGAACCTGAGAAACAACATTCAATTCAGGAACTCTGTCTCGTGTGAAAGTCTTGAAGGTGGAAGGATGTTTTGAGAACTGAAGAGGAAACAAAGTAAAACATGAGCAAGTATTTGAAAAGGTTCACTAACCTCTAATTGAAGGGCATCAATCTTTTCATCTTGACAAGTGTCACCCTCGCACTCATACTGGACAATCTTTCCATCCGTTTTACTGGCCACCAAACGATGAACGTAGTTATCTATAGAAACCAAAATACAACTTCAATAGTGATAATGACCAAATACACGGAGTCATTCAACAAATATAAAATGCATTGCTAATTGTTAAGATTTCAATACATTAAATTTGCATTCTTTCACAACCAGTGAAATTAATTGTATGTGCCAACATCCTAATTTAAGAGCAGCCTCCTACCTGAATTTTTTTTTACAATCAGAAGAAACCCATTACAGGAGATATTTAAGAATTTTTTTTAAATTTGGCTTTCCATGAGCTAATTAAACCAGCAAGTTGAGAGGCAAATATTGGCTTTCTCATACTTAAAATCGATAAAGGTACAGATTAGTTACAGGAGTTGCTATTCTCAAAAGAGATCTGACGAAGCCCCTTCAGAGCAATCTTAAAGTACTGCCAAAGCGGAACACAAGTATTGGTGATGATATCACTGGTTCCACTTTAACACTTCTTAGGAAACTCCTGCTTTCGGGTTATTCTTTACACTCCCTTGGTGAATCAGGAGTGTTAGTGGCTTAACAAGCTTGGAAGGGCAGTGATATTTTCAGTATCTTGTCAGTAATATAAATAATACTTGAAAAATATCAATATTTGCCTCTGCTCATTTTGTATTTTATTTCTCAATTTTAAAAAAATGATTAATTTCAAATTGAATCACTGGCCTTGTACAACAGAATAAATATTCGCAATTGTCAATAAGCAAATGATATGAAAGGAAACACAATATCAAAAGCCAACATGATCACAATATCCATGAAAAATCAAGATATTCAGAGTTTTTAACACCACTGTTGTAATTGTCAGAAAGCTAATTGTTTAGTCGAGAGTTAATGTAATTTAACTCAAAGACTATTTGTTTCACATATCTACAGCTGCCTGATTTGAATTCACAGCCAGAAACAAGTAGCACTCTTAATGCTAGAGTATCAAGCATTAATAATTGTATTGGTATAAGAACATGCCTTATTTAGTAAAAGTACTGAAGTTATCTTAATTTCAATTAAGGCAATCAGTGATAAGGACCACTGGTTACAAAGCTATATACTCGAGAAATAAAAAAAAAGCTATTTCTTGCAAGAATTACCTCCTGCGTAGTCCCAAACTCTGTGATTGGTCAGCTGCATGGCATATGTGTGTTGGGTTTCCTCAAAGTGTTTATATGCATGACGACTGACATATCGGCCACATCCTATGTGTCCACATATCAAACAAATCCACAGGTTCTGTATGAGATGAAGGGTGAAAAAAAAAAATTATTAGGTGACATTGAGCAAAAGTATCTTCAGACTTATCTGACATACTTTCTGCACTGTTAGCAGTAACACAGACTTTTTAATTTGGATAAATGAGAGAATCCTTATCCAGTACATGATCACCTAACATTCTATAGGTATGTTAGGAATAAAAGAATGACTAGGGTAGGAATAGGTCCAGTCAAGGATAGTAGTGGGAAGTTGCGTGTGGAGGCAGAAGAGATTGGGGAGACACTGAATGAATACTTTTCTTCAGTATTTACTCAGGAACAGGGCATTGTCGTCGATGTGAATATTGAGTCACAAATAAGTAGAATGGATGGCTTTGAGGTATGTAGAGAAGAGGTGTTGGAAATCCTGGAAAAGGTGAAAATAGATAAGTCCCCTGGGCCTGATGGCATTTATCCTAGGATTCTCTGGGAAGCAAGGGAGGAGATTGCAGAGCCATTGGCCTTGATTTTTATGTCCTCTTTGTCTACAGGAGTAGTGCCAGAAGACTGGAGGATAGCAAATGTGGTCCCCTTGTTCAAAAAGGGGAGTAGGGATAACCCTAGTAACTATAGGCCGGTGAGTCTCACTTCTGTTGTGGGCAAAGTCTTAGAGAGAATTGTAAGGGATAGGATTTATGAACATCTGGATAGGAATAATGTGATCAAGGATAGTCAGCATGGTTTTGTGAAGGGCAAGTCGTGCCTCACAAACCTTATTGAATTCTTTGAAAAGGTGACGAAGGAGGTTGATGAGGGGAAAGCGGTAGATGTGGTATATATGGATTTTAGTAAGGCGTTCGATAAGGTTCCCCATGGTAGGCTACTGCAGAAAATACGGAGATATGGCATTGAGGGTGAGCTGGAGGTTTGGATTAGGAGCTGGCTGGCTGGAAGAAGACAGAGGGTAAAGGTTCATCTTGGAGTGC
>NC_057734.1:23508543-23534171 GCF_004010195.1 Chiloscyllium plagiosum | reverse complement strand
CCATGGGAAATGCAGTGTTACAGGGACAGGGTAACAGAGTGGGTCTGGATGGGATAGTCTTTGTGAGGATTGGCATGGACTCAATGGGCCAAATAGCCTACTTCCACACTGAAGGGATTCTATGATCTGTGCTGGTAATGTTTTTCTTTTTTCTTTCATGGCCAGGTCAGGCTCATCCCTAACTGCCCTTGAGTTACGCACTGGAGTGCTGTGTGCAGTTTTGGTCTCCTTTACCACGTATGGAGTCAGCTATTACGAGGGGGCATAGCTTTAAATTAAGGGGGGGTAGATATGGGACTGAAGTTAGGGGTAGGTTCTTCACTCAGCGAGTCGTAAGTTCATGGAATGCCCTGCCAGTAGCAGTGGTGGACTCTCCCTCTTTATGGGCATTTAAGCGGGCATTGGATAGGTATATGGAGGAAAGTGGGTTAGTATAGGTTAGGTGGGCTTGGATCGGCGCAACATCGAGGGCCAAAGGGCCTGTACTGCGCTGTATTCTTCTATGTTCTATGTTCTATGTTTTTAAAGGCTTGACAAATATAAGCCATAGTCAATGTTTTCTGGGTGATCTTCCATTTTATTGGTCCAGTTGAAATTTTCCTACTTTTGTTTATTTTATCCTTTATTTCTTGCTCACTGTGCCTCATTTGCTTTCTCATCTTGGTCTTAATTTTATATCTGTTAATTTCAATTTGTTACTTCATTTGTTTGTCTCTTATGTAATTTTCTCCTCACCTGTGTGCATCCTATTCTTTCTCTTTATCAGCCATGCGCACAAAAACACTTAACTATGAAATAATGTCAGGTGAAAGTGAATTTGGAGTCTAAGATGTCTTGTAATCCCATCATTTGCACAGGGAAATGTGAATTACTAAATAAAATGTGCTCTTTATTGAATCAGTTCAAACCAAAGGTTCAACTGCCAAATGGACAGCAAACACTGTAATGAACATTAATCAAAAAAGCAGAAGACTGCAGATGCTGGAAATCTGAAATAAAGACAGAGTGTTGAAAATACTGAGCGAGCTATCGCAGTATCGGTGCAGAGAAACGGAGTCAACGTTCCAAAGCTGATGTTCTGACGAAAGATCACAGGTTTGAAAGTTAACTGTTTGTCTCTAGAAATGCTGCCATATTTGTTGACCATTTCCAGCATTTTTGTTTTCACTGCAATGTACATCACTGGTTTCCTAACTTTTATGGCAGTTAAATAAGGGATTAAAATTATTTAAAGCAACATGTAAAGGCTACAAATGACCAACATGTTAGCCAACAGCATGAAAAAATGCAGCTTTACAAGACTGGATTTCTTAATAAATTAAGAGCTCTTGACGTGGCTTCTCCAACAGTACAGTCTAAAGGTATTACTACTTAACCCCGCTTTATATAACACGTGGGGTATTAAAAACAAAGTAATCTTGTTACTCCACGTGCATAAGACAGAACAATCTGAACTACAACGCATTTTTTTAAAAACTGGTTAGATAAAACACTCCAGAAAGTAAAAGAAAATAACCTCAGGATTAAAGTTATTTTCCTCATCACACTAAGTAAAAGGAGTCTTGGCAGTCTCAATTCATTGCTTTATGGCATATGCTCACCACACACAGCTGGTTAGAGTTCTGATGAATGGAGCAATTTCATTTAGGAAATCTTGGTAGGAACGTTGTGAAGATTTGATACAACAAGGGCTTCATTATTCAGGATATGACCAAGACACAATGAGTCAGACCCTAATTTTCTCTGCACTAGCTACAAAGTGACTGACAAAGGCTTGAATGAGACACCAATACCACAAGTGGATAATATGTTAAGGTCCATAGTCCTAACAATATTCATGTGGCAAACATTCCTTTTCAAAGGAAACACAAAGAATTAGTACCTGACATGCTTTAAACATTTTATTTATCAGTCTTGCTTACCTCCTGGACTCCACACTCAAAACATTTGTTTTCTTCAACTGGCTCCGGGGTCTGACAGTACCTGCAAACCGGGCATCTAAGAGAAAGTAAAATTCCTAGGTTATTGATCAAACTAGATAAACAAACTTCTTTAAACATGAACGTAAACATGAACATTTACAGAAGTGCAAAGGATAATAGCATTTCTGCACTTTCATACAGACTCTATGAGGCCAAACAGACATACAGGCCAAATGTAGAAATAAATTAGTACATTGTCCTGATTTCGGAAATACTCTCACAACCACAAATGCCATGACCGCTTTGGTAAAAAAGACTAATGACTAGAAGTGAGTTTCAAATCAAGATACAAAAGTCATTGGGTAGAATTTATTTATCTTGAACAAACAAAAGGCAGAGAGAGAACAGTGTGACACAGTAAGCTAAAATATCAAGTTTCCAAAATTAGGCCAATTTGGAGCTACTCCAGTTTACAGCCATCTGATTTCACCTGGTATGTTTTCTGTTAATTTGCTTTCGCATTTTACATTTTCTAAACCTGCAATGTCACAACAAAGCAAGCTAACAATTGCACTAAATCCATCAACACACAATTGCTGACTGAATTTGAATAAAGAGGTCAGGATTCAGTTCTAGAAATCAGAATTATTCTTTCATTATCAGTTTAATTCTGTAGTAACATTGTACACCATTAATAACTTTTCATCCATTCCTTTATAACTGGTCTCGCACATGACACAATTCATTTTCTCGTCTACTGAAATACTCCCAGACTACATCTGAAAGCATCCATATGTAACACACATGTGACATGTCCCATGATGTACTTAAAGCTGATATAGATGAGATGGCTACATGCTCAAAGAGCTTTTCCTTCTAAAAGCCAAATCATCAACTGTCAGGATTTAAATACAGTTATTGCTAAGATAGGTCATATAAATATTTTTGTGCTATGCAAGAGTTTTGCAGTGTGGAAATCTGAAAGCATATAACATAGTATCTTTAACAAAATATTTTACCCCACACTTTACTTCAAATATACCATACACCAATTATGCAGACAACTGGAGTTGCTAAGTGTAGAACTTATTTGATAGCCATCCTGTGTTTTCACAGTTCAAATTCCATGCAACTTACGTTGTATCCTCCCAGTGTTGCAAGCAATGACTATGAAAGCTATGATTACAGAGAATTGTTAGAACACCATTTACAGACTCGTCCATTCTTTCAAGGCATACAATGCATGGTGGCAACTCGGTTACACCCATTACAGGAAGACTGGCTCCCTAAAAGATAGAAAGTATAAAATCAACATGAAAAACATCAAAACAAAGTTAAGACTCATACAGTCACAATAGCAGATATAGAATGGGTTTGAAATAGCTACAGCCCTATTAAAAACATAATGAGAAGTCAGTTAAAGAACTGCTGTCAAGTTGGAGCGTATGATTGAAACTTCAGAAAAGCTATTATTCTTTCTTCAACTCCACTACTGGAACTTTCAAACATCAAGCTTCTCCTTCTATCAAGATAGGGGAGATGAAGATAGTCAAAGACAGACATTTTCAAAGTTGCCTTGGCTGCTTTATCAGGGGGTTCTCAAAGAACATTTATGTTCCTTCTTAAATTTTCTTTCATTAAAGAAAGAAAGAATGGAGGGGCAGTTCTACTTACAAACAAAACATATCTAAGATAATAAGCCACGCAAACTAAATGACAGAGTAAATGGTGTTAGGGATTCGGATTGGCAGCAGCAGATGCCTATTTAGTTACAATATTTGAATATATTAAAATGCAGACTTTAGTAAATATGGCACAATACCTACATCCTCAGATTTGATGACCTCAGCCCTTTCCACATATACCAGCTGGCAAACGTCATCTTCAATTGAATTAAATTGTCGACCATTGCAGGCAGTATAAAAGCTATCTGCTTCAGCCTGAAAAATGGACAGAGTTAAAAAAGACTGCACTGGAAAAAGCAACATTATATTTAATATTTCTACACAACTAAATCTACAAATCAAATTGAAACAAATACCATTACTTACCTGTGAACAGAATTTGACGAGAACCATATATTGGTTTGGAGTTGAATCCCTTATTATTTTCATGTGCTCAATTGAATCATCAAATGGTGCAACAAATCTCATAAGGTCGTGGCTAGTCATGGTGGCGGGGACAGTAAGGATACACAACATGGCACTGCGTCTCACATCTTCTTTTAAGGACGTCATCTTGCTAAGAAGAAAAACAATACGCTTGAACTCTCCTAGAAAGTGCAAGATGACAGTCATGAGTAGTAACACAAAATCTGCATTTGGTACTACTGGTAACGAAAAGGGATGACAGTTTTTACAACTTGAGTACACCAAATAATTAATGCTTTTGGTGCAAACCAGAAGTTCATGTATATCCACTAAATGGATGATATGAGCAAATTTTTGGATTGTGTCCATTGGTATATTCATTTTAAGTCAAAACACTGCAAACGTGCCAGCTTCCCTCAAAATACAACCTAGAACTGTTGAGGTATACTTCATGTGCAAAACTTGCCACATAATACCTTCGTTCTCAGACTGTGGGAAAGCCCAGCATACCAGAAGTACCAATTGAATGTTCTGTCTTACCATCCTCAGATCTCGAGCATCAGAGCCAACAGTTTTCAATCTATTCAATTCGTTCAAATTACCTGTTTTAGGCAAACAAAAACTATTGAGCGACTGAATGAATGAAAATTATGGGCATGTTCTCCACAGTCAGATGTACAGCACAGAAACAGACCGTTCAGTCCAACTTATCCTGAACTAATCTAGTCCTATTTGCCAGCACTTAGCCCACATCCCTCTAAACCCTTCCTATTCATATACCCATCCAGATGCCTTTTAAATGTTGTAATTGGATCAGCCTTCATTACTTCGCTTTCTGTATTTGACAGGTTCTGTACAGAATGCAATTGATTCTCGCTCCCCAAATAAAGAAGTTTCTCTTCATCTCTGTCCAAAATGGCCTACCATATATCCTGAGACAGTGACCTCTTATCTGACCACATGCAGCACCAAAAAGTCCTGGTCAAACTGAAGTCATGGAATTAGAAGAAACAATTCCATTGCTTCCAAAGGAAGATGGCTAAGTTGCCTTGTGGTTCAAATGTTACTTGGCACTTGTGCCAGGCAACAATCATCTGCTTCAAGATGATGTAAAGACGTGCCTTTTAAACTTAATGGCATTACTATCATCAAATTCCCCCACTAACATCCTTTATACTGGTCTTGACACACAACTGGATTTGCCAAATAAATAAGTGGACAAAAGAGCAGATCAGAGATTGAATATTTTGTGGCAAGTAACTAACCTCCTTATTCCTCCAGAATCTTTCCATTACCTAAAGGGCAAAAGACAATAGTGAGATGGAATATTTTACTTGGCCTGGACAACGGCAATTTCAATAACTGTCAAGAAGCTCAACATTGACCAGGACCACTTAATCAGCATCCCACCTCATCACTGACTCACTCTACTGTCAGTACAGAGTCACTGCATTGCAAATACACACAATATAACAACTTATTAAGGTTTCTTTAAAAGCATCTTCTGAACTCACAATTTATACCAACTAGAAAAACAAAGCAGTAAGCTCATGGAAAAGACAAACATTTGCAAGCTCCCCAGTAAGTCATGCATTTCACTGACTTGGAAACTGATGGACACTATACAACCCTTGGGACAAAATCCTAGAACTTCTTACCCAAGCAAAGGAAGCACCTTCAGCAGATGAAGTCAGTGGGTCAATTCAATGGCTCACCAACATCAAGACAATTAGAAATGGGCAATTATGTCTAAATCCAGTGAATAAACAACAACAAAAAAATTTGGTAACTGAGCACTATCCCGCAAAACGTTTTATTTTCCATTAGCCCTGCCTCCCCAGTGCAGATTGGCAGTTATTGTTATCAGAAACAGTTACGACCACTCCCTCCTACTTAATAACTTTTGAAACCACTCTTTGTAAGTAGGTCACTTCCATGAAATAGCAAAAACAGAGGCAAAATACACCAAATTCCTACAATGAGACAAGAGAGATTTAAGGATCAAAGGAATAGAAATAAGAACTAAGATGATGTGTGTGTGTGTGTGTGTGTGTGTGTGTGTGTGTGTGTGTGTGTGTGATGTCAGAGCAGTCAATCACAAACAATTTAAAAGGTATGGCTCTTTGATTTAATACGAATACGAAGTGAACAATATAACTACTGTTTAGACAAACGCGCAACTTGCACCACAACTGTACTTCATTGATTAATACAAAACAAACATTCCCACAGAATTAGCACTGCTAACTTGTCAGTATTCTGTAATTAAATGAAAAAAACATGCAGAATCTTGAACATAAATTATAAATGAGGTACAATATTCCCAGACATTCCTCATTATTTTTCTGAATAACCCAAGGTTGGTCATGGTGACCAATGCCATCAAATAGGCTTCAACACAGTCAGCGAGTATTCATTTATTTAAAATTAATTTTGTTCCATTCTTCATTCTCTTCTTCAATAACTTTCTGAAACACTTGGAAATGCTTTAGACACTGAAGAGTTATAAAGGGAAATGATAAATGGGGATCACATGTTCATCAGTAATTCTGATATTGCCATTCAAAATATTCGATTTTTTCATCTATTTGTAGCCGCAGATGGACACTGTATTATGAGCATTCCTAATTTACTTCAAATATTCAGCAACTGCAGACTTTACATTTTATTCTCTACTATATTTGCATTAGGAGACATTTTTCTCTAATTTGTCTTTTCCTCATCAAAAACAAAAGACAAAAGAATTTGTTCCAAGTTTTGCAAAAAGTTCCAGACATAATAGCATCTCTGAACAGGTTGATTAGTAACTATCTGTAAAGCAGACTCAGAGGGTTCTTCCAGTGCAATTGGCAGTGTCCCTACCTTTGAGCAAGGAGGCCAGGGTTCAAGTTCCACCTGACCTCCAGAGGTGTAACATAACATCTCTGAACAGGTTGATAAAAAGTATAGAAAAAAAAACAGACCCAGCACCTACCTTCCTGCTCTCCCTACTTCTCCATCACCTTTGATGGTTTGCATTGCTCTTAATGGGCTTTGCAATTTAAAACAGTTATATGGCTACACAGTTCATTTAATGGTGGTGGTTAGTTGTTAAGTACAAAACATCTCAAAGTAAGTTGATGAGAAAGAAAACGGGAAAAAAATA
This sequence comes from Chiloscyllium plagiosum, assembly GCF_004010195.1. Lineage (NCBI taxonomy): Eukaryota > Metazoa > Chordata > Chondrichthyes > Orectolobiformes > Hemiscylliidae > Chiloscyllium > Chiloscyllium plagiosum. The sequence continues at coordinate 23,527,014 of NC_057734.1, read as the reverse complement.
GCCAAGGTAGAAAATTCCAAAGATTCACTACCCAGAGAGTTAAAAAATATTCTCACCTTAGAAATAAATTACATCAATTTTTAAAAACATTGTGCCCCTGGTTCCAGATTCCCAACCTGGGGAAACATCTTACCTTCATCTGCCCTGTCTACTCTATTAAGTATTTTGCAGGTTTCAATGAGATCACCTCCCATCCTTCAAAATTCTCGAAAATACAGACCCACCTTGCCCAATTTCTCTTCAAAGAACAGTCCTGCCTTCCCAGAACAGCCTGGCAAACGTTCATTACACTCCCACTTTCCCTGAGATAAGGAGACGAAACTTGCCTACTATTTCTCTTGACCATCAGATTCCTAGTTATGTCATGCCTTTCCTCATTCTTCAGTTTATCAGTCACACTTCTCCCATTTTCTTCAATTTTGTTTGACCACAAAGCCCTCAATTTATGTCAGTGTTCTTCCTCTCATCCGACCCAGCAGATCACATTGGTCCTCTTATCCTCTTCATACATCACAGTCCTCTTTTCCTCTCATTAGTCACAGCGGTACTCATCCTCCTCCTTCATTCATTGCTTGCTTAGTTCAGGCTGCCATTTTTAACAACCCAAATTACCCACACAGCCCCTTGTCAACTTACAACCACAATACATTCACCGATCTTTTGGAAACTATTGTTCAGCAGATTTAGTACGGAAAATTCAATTGCTAAAAGTAGGATAAAAAAGGTCATAGAAATTCTAAACTGCAAACAGGAATGCCATGTACTTATCTCAAAATATTGCTAATTAAAACACATTACTCACTCCTCTCATTAAATGCTTCCTAAAACGTGGACTGACCAATAGCAAATGATCTAAAAACTGGGTGCATTAGCAGTAATGTATCGTCCCACCCACACTGCATGTGTTTATTCCAGTTGAGGTAACACATTCATTCCAGACCAAGAACAGTTTTGAATGACTATATACTTCAACAACTTCAAACACAGAATAGAAAGCTATGAAAGCTGATTACCAGCTAAAATAAATTACTGAACATAGTTCCAAATCTTTACAAAGCAATAGTTAATCAATGTAGTGTCAAGAGCAGCACTCAATACTAATATCAAGTGGCAATATGGAACACACCAGAAAAAGTTGTCTTGTTAATGGAACTTCAAAGTGAAATGATAGGCATGTAAAACTTACAGATACAATTCACTATGCACATTATTCTCAAGTCACAGTAATTAATGAAGGTGGCAGATGCAGGGAATGAATTGGGATTAATGCAAACCATTATAGCACATTAGAAGGTTGCACTGCTAAAATTAGATGAAATAGGGTAAGAGGAGGCTCCCATGGAGGATCATCACCAGCATGACCAGTTAGGCTCTTTCAATTATATAATTTCAATGCAACGTTCATTTGATTAAAGTTTCATACTTGCAAAAAGATTACAAAGAATCCAGAGTTTCTCAGTCATAAAACCTTGTATCTCCTTTTTATCTTTGGGTAGCGAGAATTGGACATTTTGCTGTCGAATTGTGCCCACCTAATTATAACATTAGTAAAGTGTATATTGCTGAATAGCAATATGAAATCAAAAGTCTGAATTATTTACAGCACGAATGGGCACTTCTTAATTAGCCTGCTCATGGAATAACCTGATAATTTTGGTGTAAAGTTGCATGAAAGCACAGGTCACAGCATCAGTCAGAAGAAAGCTCTATTGACCTAATTCTTCCTTGCATATGCTGATTCATCAGCTGTACTTTTTATAGCATTCTTTTAAGTTTAGCTAACTGAAGTCTGCAAAAGCTCAGTGGGTAATGTCAATACTAAACTGCAAAGACCAGAAAGTCCCACATCCGTACCACTCTGTACCGAATTGACTAATCCCCACTGTGACAGCAGTTGAGAGGTTACAATAAACCTCAGCAGCACTGGCTTAGGGACAGTAAATCACCATCCAGTTATGTCTGCTGGAAGCAGGGAAGCTAAACTGAGAGCAAATTATAATCTATAGTTCACAGGAGCAATGTACTGAACTTATCAAACATCAGTAACTTCTAAAACGACATTGACAAGTCAGCAAAGTGGATAAATAGTTGGCAGATGAGGTTCAATGCAGTGAAGCACAAAGTGATGCACTTTGGTAGGGAGAACACTGAAAGACAATATAATATGGGGGCTACAATTTTAAAAGAGCTCAGGAACCTGGAGGTAAACATGCATAAATCATAGGAAGATGGCAAGACAAATGGAGAGAGCAGGTAATAAAGCTTACAGGGTCATGATTTCATGAATAGAGACATCGAGTGTAAGAGCAAGGAGTGATGGTGAGTTGGAGTACTGTGTATAGTTATGGGCACCAAGATGTATACGCATTGAATAGGAGAAGCTATCTTCCAGGAATGAAAACTTCAGTTATGAGAATAGGGTGAAGAAGCTGAGATTGTTCTTCTTGGAGACAAGCGGCTCAAAGGAGATTTGGCAATCATGAGCAAGCTGGACAGAATGGATAGGGAGAAGTTGTTCCTGCTTGTAAAAGGAAGAAGAAAGGGAGAGCACAGATTTAAAGTCACGTGCAAAAGTAGCAAGAGTGAAGTGAAAAATACTTAGGGTACTTAGGGTATTGAACACACTGCCTGGAAATGATGTGGAAGCAGGTTCAACTAAGGTATTCCAGAGGGCATTGGAAGATTATCTGGATAGAATATGCAAATGTAGGGGGAAGAAAAACAGGAGATTGACACTGGGTTGTTTGAAGAGCTGGTGCAAGCACAATGGGCCAAATGGCCCCTTCTATGTTGCAACAATTCTGAAATTCAGTGATTCTAGAGGATACACCTGGGTGGAAAATGTCAGAAGTTTCATAAAAATATTTATGAACATTGCTTTCATTCTATTCCTGATGTCACTTCATTAATCAAAACAGCATTTTGTTTTTGCAATACATATTGCGATCAAAACTCAAATTAGTGTACAGGTTAGATTACAGAAAATTAAACAAGTACTAAAAAAGTTTGAGAAGATTTGTAGCTCAGTTTGAGGTTTTGGATGTAGGTTTGCTCACTGAGCTTGAAGGTTAATTTCCAGACGTTGCATCACCCTACTAGGTAACATCTTCAGTGGGCCTCAGGAGAAGCACTGTTGAAAATTCCTGCTTTCTATTTATGTGTTTGGGTTGGTGATGTCATTTCCTGTGGTGTTGTTATTTCCTGTGAAGTCACTTCCTGTTCCTTTTCTTAGGGGGTGGTAGATGGGGTCTAACTCAATGTGTTTGTTGATAAGAGTTCCGATTGGAATGCCATGCTTCGAGGAATTCTCGTGCGTCTCTTTGTTTGGCTTGTCCTAGGATGGATGTGTTGTCCCAGTCGAAGTGGGACATTTACAAAATACTGTGCAAGGACTGTAACAAACACTACATTGGACAAACAGGCAAAAAACTAGCCACCAGGATACATGAACACTAACTAGCACAAAAAGACATGACCTTCTCTCACTAGTATCCTTCCATATGGATGAGGAAGGACACCACTTCAACTGGGATAACACATCCATCTTAGGATCAGTCAAACAAAGGCACGCACGAGAATTCCGGTACTCTATCAACAAACACATCGAGTTAGACCGCATCTACCACCCTCTGAGAAAAGGAACCGGAAGTGACGTCACCACAGGAAATAATATCACCACAGGAAATGACATCACTAATCCAAAGAAACCCAAACATATCAATAGAAAGAACTTTCAGCAGTGCAGTGCTTCGCCAGAGGCCCACTGAAGATGTTACCTAGTAGGGTGATGTAACATCTGGAAATTAACCTTCAAGCTCAGTGAGCAAACCTACATCCAAAAGTACAAAAGATAAACTCAAAGTTAACATGAAACACTAAAGAAGACATCAAAATATGCAAACAGAATATATTTTAATGTTTTACTCCTCATATACAAGATTGCTTATCTGGAGATTGAAGGCTGTGGACATTTTTCGAAAACTTATCAAATATCCAAAACTTAATTGAGACTGGCATCAGCAGAATATGCTGAACAAACAAGAACTTACCCACGATTGCTGAGTTTTGGTACACATTTATTTCTTGGCACTGCTGGGAGTTGGACAAGGACCACATTATTGAAGAAGGTGAATGTTATCAGAATCATGTTAATCATGTGAAAAGTGCAATGGCTCCTGGTCAATTGTAATCCTCAGGGTATTAATAGTGGTAGATGTAGTAATGGTAACGCTGAATATTAAGGGACGATGGTCATTTCCTGGTACTTGTGTGGTGTCAGTGTCATGTTAGTTAGAATCATGTTAATCAAGGACTGTTTGTACTACTAATAACACACAAAGTGAATAATGAGACAATCTCCAATGATTTGATGATGCTAATAGTGCTGTTAGTTCATCAATAAAATATAGTATTTAAGGAAGTGAGGGTGACAATATTCAACTTTCATAACAAATGAGCAGCATGGAGAAATACAGGACAAGCAAAATAATGTAAAATTGAAGGGGGAAGCAACATCCTTGCTAAAGCCATCAGTATGACTTGAGCAAAATTTCCTCCAACAGCAACGTAGCTGGCATTACCAAATCGCAAATGTTATTACTATATTTTGCATTAAAAATGTTTAATTTGACTCTTTGAAAACAACTCAATCCTGGGATAGCATTCATTTCCCAATACTGTTGCCTTTGAGGTGATGAATCAACTCTCTGCATCATTACAATTTGTGTGGTGAAGACTCTGAAGAAGCGGTGACATATGCTCTACTATATGGTAATGACCTTACAAACAGAACCCTCTATTCTCAAAGGAATCCAATATTTGAAGGCAAGAAAGTCACCTAAGAGGAACAAAAATTTGACTGTTTTTAATTTATTGTGGGGAGAAATAATAGGCTACCTGCTGGGTTGGTTGCAGATATGTTGGCTTGTCGTGTTTGCAAAAGCACCCGGGCATACAAATGGTTTTGGCGATGCTGGAAGACGACACATTTATAGTGTACAAAGCCTTAACAAGCTTGGAAAATTAATCTTTCAAACACAAAGATGCAATATGTTTAAAAACAATTTCTCACTCAGTTTTGTAGAGATGCATGATTCCATGTACTACTTCAACTGATGAATTCCCACTAAAGAAAGAAATTTGGTCAGGCAGTTGTTTAGATGGAGAGTCTGGTGCATTCCCACTTTGATCTTTGTGCACTTTATTATTTTCATTTGGATCAGCAGTACTTGCTTTTTCCAGAGGGTTGGTGCTACAAATGGTCTTTTGCTCTGATTTCAGTACACAATCCACAGTATCTTTGTCTGTAAAAAGATGCATTTCATATCAGGGCTGTCAAAGAAACATCTTCAGTTCACAAAATACATTAGCAATTAACAAGACAATCTCTCGAATGATGTAACGAACATGACTTCCTGATGCTTAATGGACAACGAGTCACTCAGCAGCCATGTCAAAGCCAGTGGGCTCATGAATTATTTAAATTCTGGTGATCCATTCAGCTTTGAAAGCCAGCAGATTTTTTTGTTGCACCTGCAATTTTAGATCTTTTGTCTTCCATTCATTTCATCTTATTCACACGTATTGCCGATACAACTGATTAATTACTGGAATGTAACACTACTTTTCAGTGTCCACAGCTGTCAAGGAAAGGCTACCAGCATCCACAAAGATCCATCCCACCCTGGCAATGTTTTTCTACAACCTCTACCATCGGGGAGAAGGTACAGAAGCCTGAACACACGTGCCAGCCGGTTTCGCAAAAGTTTCTACCCTACTGTTGTTAGAATACTGAATGGATTCACAAACACTTAGCATTCACCTGTACCTGTGTTTTTGCTTTTGCCAGTGTTTACCTATTATTTACTTATTTATGCTACTTAACTCTGATTTGCCTGTATTGCTCACAAGACAAAGCTTTTCACTGTGCCTCGGTACACGTGACAATATATTCAATTCAAATTCAAATTCCATCTGGATCAAACTGTACTTCTCAGCATTACTGTCCCATGAACTTAACCTCTTAGTTTAATGGAAGGATTTTTAAACATAATTGCACCAGGTCATCTCATGACTACATGGTCAGAAACTCCTCAAAATGTCAATTTATTGGAAGGATTAGATGAGAAGTTGATACAGAAATCCAATTGGGAAAGAATTGGCAAGAGAAAACAAATGCTTTAAATTCCAAGTACTTAAAAATAAGAAAAAAGTCAGTAATTGGACTGCAATTCAAAATAGCACAAATGAGTTGACATGGGTTCTTTCACTAGCATATTAGAAGATATGCTGTGGCCAGTCATCTCAGCTCAAGGACCTCAATAGGAGTGCTTCACAAAACATTCTTGGCCTATCATCTTCAGCTGCTTCAATGACTCTCCAACCCCATCCTCCTCCGTCCCTCCCTACCCCCACCCCACAACATTCACACCACACAAGGGGCAAGCAATGACTGAGTTGTGATATTTTGAATTACAATCCAATGACTGACTCACTTTTATTTTCAGCACATGAAATTTAAGAAATTTGTTTTCATTTGTCAATCCTTTCCCACACCTTTTCCAAAACTATTGAAGGGTTACCTTGATGTTTCTATATCAAAGTCTATCCACCATTGACAAGGCACAAGTCAGACATGGAAAACTTATCAAGTGTAGCTCCAGCAACACTTAACCAAGAAAACTGACACCACATGCACAAACATTCACTTCCTCCAACAGTGAAGCAGTAAACCACCTAAAAGATACACTGCAAAAATTCAGCAGTTCCTTGTACAGCATGTTCCAAACTTACGACCAAGTCCATCTAGAAGAACAAGGGCAGCAGATACATACAAACACTACCACCTGCAAGTTCCCCTCCAAGCCGGTCATTATTCTGACTTGGAAATACATTGTTGTTCCTTCAGTGTCACTCCATCAAAATCTGGAACTCCCTCCCTAACAGCAATGTGGTTGTGGACTTCAGAAGTTCAAGAACATAGCCACCATCTTCCAAAGCCCACAACCGCTGAATTAATTTTAAAACCTTCAGAGATTTTGGAGTAGTAGGCTGTTATTCTGCAGAATTAAATCAATATACAGCAGCATTGAATTTTATTTTAAATTTCTCCCTCCCAAAGGTACTGACTCATAGCTACTTTCGTCTTTCCTATTGTAGGAGGAATAAAACCAATCTTACATGCTGTGCTGTTCCAGCAATAAAGTTTCAACTAAAACCAATTAAGCACTGTACATCCATTTTAAACAAGACCACCTTAGCAAGTTTCAGCATAGACCAGGGATTTTTAAGAGTTTCTGTTTCTGACACAAATTAAATACAACAGAATGAGCTGCTGGAAGTAACGTGTAGACTTCACATTCATTCTACTTCTCTTAGCTATCTAAACCCAAATCAATTTCTGCAACATTATATTGTTCTTTTGTTTACAGGAACCTGTCATTGATCAACCTGCCCTCAGATCTCTTCAATTCTTCATCCACTACAGGTCGGACTTCAGTAAAAGGAAAGAGGCTGTTATTGTTATCATGTCTCAGATAAGCAAAACAGCTGATGATGGAAATCAAACTTGCATTCCTGAATTTCTGTGGAATTATGTATGGTATTCTAACCCTGCACCAATGATTGTTACTCTTCATAATACACAAAATAGTTTAAATTCTTATCAAGGTGAATACACTTGACAAAAGCTTAGATTTTGCTCATACTCTCAAACTGCTTAGCTTGCAGTTATTTGCTTAGCATCATATTCAGAATATCACGTTACTGTACCTTTGTTGGAGGTTATAGTTTCAATTACCATGTCTCTCATCTCTCTACGACCAATGTGTTGATGCAAGATAGTAGATTTTTCTCCAGTTGTTTTACCCTCCAGCAAGAGCTTTGCTGAACTAAGCGATTTCTTCTCTTTACTTTCATCATCTGCCATATTGACAGCTACACAGGTAAGAATCAAAAAAAAAAGTAAATTATTTTATGCCAGTATATTTGTTTTTCAGTATTAAATCAACGTATATAACACTTGAAACAAAACATAAAACAAGTATTATTCTAAAATATTGTGAATTTCCTTAAAATCTTGCGTGAACATGGCACCCCACTCCATTCCAAAATGAGTCAACAAGCACGCCTACGTAGAAGTTTGAAATACTTTAAATAAAATAAATGAAATGCGCTAAATTAAACAATCACACAATCTATAACTCCAACAGCTGAAAAGCTGATCTGCCAAAATCATGACTTGGAGGTACTGGTGTTGGGCTGGGGTGGACAAAGTTAAAAATCACAACACCGGGTAATAGTCCAACTGGTTTACTTGGAAGTACTAGCCTTCAGAGTGCTGGTCTTTCATCAGGTAGCTGCGGATTAGTGTTAAACTGGGGTGTACAAACTTACAAATCACACAACACCGGGTTATAGTCTAACAGGTTTATTTGGAAGCACTAGCTTTCAGAGCACTGCTCCTTCGTCAGGTGGATGTGGAGTATAAGATCGTAAGACACGGAATTTATAGCAAAAGTTTACAGTATCATGTAAGTGAAAATATATATTGGAAAATGATCTGGATTGTTTGTTACGTCTCTCACCTTCTAGAATGACCATGTTGGTTTCAGTTCTTTCATGTGTAAACCCAGAACTTTTTTAAAAAGTTACATTCTCAAGTGAACTTTAACAACAGGTGCCATGTCGGCCCAGATAATGCAGTGAAGGTGTGAGGTGCACTGTGTGAGGCTGTGTCCCAGTGTTCAGACTGATGCTATTTCTTAAAAAAAAGGGATTTACAGAATCTTACATGGATTCTTGCAGTTTTTGAGCAAAATAAAACGTAATTCTGCAAGAACAAATTCACCCCACAAACTTGTGTGTGCATGTGGGAAGGGTATGAGTGTCTCTGTGCATGCATGCCTGTGTCTGCGGGCATGCAGTGTTGTCACCTGGCCAGTTGAGGTTATCGCCATGGTGACCATCCTCCAAGGCAGACTCCGGGACACGCAACAATGCAAAATGGCTGAGCAGAGGTTGATAGCGAAGTTCAGTACCTACAAGTTTGTGGGTGAATTTGTTCTTGCAGAATTAAATTTTATTTTACTCAAAAACTGCAAGAATCCATGTAAGATTTCATAAATCCCTTTTTTAGGGATAAAATCAGTCTGAACATTGGGGCACAGACAGCCTCACACAAGGCATCTCTCACCTTCAATGTATTATCTGGGCTGACATGGCACCTTTATTAAAGTTCACTTGAGAATGTAACTTTTTAAAAAAGTTCTGGGATTTACATATGAAAGAACTGAAACCAACATGGTCATTCTAAAAGATGAGAGACAAACAATCCAGGTCCTTTTCAATACATAATTTCAGTTTCATCACACTGTAAACTTTTGCTATAAATTCCATGTCTTATGATCTTATACTCCACAACCACCTGAAGGAACCGCGCTTCAAAAGCTAGTGCTTCCAAATAAACTTGTTGGACCATGACCTGGTATTGTGTGATTTTTATCTTTGTACACCCCAGTCCAACACAGGCACCTCCAAATCATGTTGGTTTCAGCTCTTTCATATGTAAACCCCAGAACTTATTTTTATAATTACATTCTCAAGTGACCTTTAACAATAGGTGCCATGTCAGCTCAGATAATGCATGGAAGGTGTGAGGTGCCTGGTGTTGGAGTATAAACCTATTGGAGTATAATCTGGTGTTGTGTGATTTTAAACATTGCCAAAATCAAATTACAGGTATCGCCTAATGTGTAGTTACTCTGTTAAGTAGATCCATCTCCTAGCGTCACTAAAATTTACTTTTAAAACTATTATAGACCATGATACATTTTGTAACTTTGCTCCTTATACACTATTCTCTATTTTTCTGAACTCGCCCTATGCCACTTGACTAAGATTTTGCAACCATGTTGACACCTTGAATATTTAGTATATTTTGAAAAAAATGATATGCCAAATATAAATAAATAATATGCTCTTATCTTACTCATTATATGATACTTTAATTTACATGTAATTAGCTCCACTTTTGCCATTACTAAAGTGTCAGACAAGTCAAAGCATGCTGTCCAGACACAGCTCACATTTTGAAAAACAAATGTTTAGGTGAACAGCAGGATGTGTTTTGTTATCCAATTGTGCACAATATGAACATTTCAAACACCTATTATGATTACCTAAAACCCAAAAGGCAATGTTAGGTAAGATAATAGTTGATAATACAATATTGCTGGGCCTACATTTCCTAGTTATTCACCATTAATACATAGTCAATATTTCACATCAACAAAAAGAATTAAATTGAATTTTCAGCATCCACAGATAGCAGTTCAAGCACATAAAAACACAACATAGAACTTGAATGTAGAAGAAAGAAATATACTGCCAAATCTTTTTGTCATGCACTTCTCAGGACAAAGGCAAAAATGCCAAATTTCAAATGATTGCAAACATTTCTACTGTAGAATAGAAGCTGAAAAGCTTCCTCTTCACTGCAATACACTATCATCTCTTCAATTTTACATCATCTTTTGAAGGAAAAAAAATCAGGAAATGAGAAACTTAGCTTGGATCTCAGATTACTTTATTGGTGAATTTAGCTCTCAATTTTCAGGTTTTCCATTGCTCAGTTTGTACCAACAAGAGCAAAAGGTGACCTATTTGTAAGATTTCATCCATGCAGCTTTGGAACCAGCTGCAGCACAAGCACTGTCTGCAGTAATAGACCTGGCATCTATTCAGCACTTCCACAAAAAGTGACATTACTGGAATACAGAACAAGGTCAGAAAATACATCTGCTGCTACTCCATTACGTCATTTTCCACAGAGCCTATCAAATACACAACATACCAACCAGCTAAAATTGATGGAAATTATATCCCATACACTGTACAATGCTAGATTAGATTCCCTACAGTGTGGAAACAGGCCCTTCAGCCCAACCAGTCCACACCGACTCGCCAAAGAGTAACCCAGCCAGACCCATTTCCCTCTGACCTAACACTATAGGACAATTTAGCATGGCTATTTTGCCATAGCTGCACACTGTGGGAGGAAACCGGAGCACCCAGAGGAAACCCACACAGACACAGGGAGAATGTGCAAAGACAGTCACCAGAGGCTGGAATTGAACTTGGGACCCTGATGCTGTGAGACAGCATTGCTAACCACAGAGCCACCGTGCCGCCCAGTACCTTGCTTAACAGATTTTCTAGATTATTGCTTACATTTGATCATTCTAAATACTTCCTTAAAATCAAGGCCCTAGCACTGGAAAACTTCATAAATTTGGCATCATGAAAATGACAAATTGGATGCAGAAGAGACACATGAGACCATCAATATTACCAGCAAGCTTGTTAGTTAATAGACACTTGCATGCTTGACTCTAGCTTTTGAATGAACAAATAATAAACTATGCCTCTCACACCTCTTTTAACGATGACAGTGTACCTGCTGCCATTTTCCAGATAACACAACCCACCCTTCTACTGTCATCTGGCTGGTTGTGGATGGCTAGCTACTACACCAGCCTCTTGCATCTGTCTCTTCATATTGTCTTGTCAGATCCTGTATGTTTCAAAATCTTAGGTGAAAATTCATTCAATTTCTGCTCTTTTCAAAGTAAAACACTGAATTGCTGTTCCATTAAGATAGACAGATATGTTTTGGTCTCTCATAACATTTGGCAAAGAATTCAGATTTATTTAAAATCTAATAGAAATTAGACTTCAGGTCCTGCAGAATTCTAAAGACCCTAATTAATGACTTTAATAAATTGTGGTAGAGGTTTGACATAAAATCCAAATTGATGACAAACTTACTATATTACTCAAATACACTAATTCGCGATTGGAACAATTGAATTCCTTTTTCCTCCCCTTGAGAAAAAAACCTTGGTTCACATTAGCCTATCTAAATATTTCAATTTAGGGTCTGCCTAAGGACAGGGTACTTTCCGATCTTTTAAAAAGGGTCGGGAACACAAATCTGAAGAGACTTTTATCCAACAGAACCCCCAGCAAAGTTTTCGAATCGGTTGTTTTTAAACAGATGAACAGTGAGAAATAACGAGAGAGAGAGAGAGAGAGGGGTGCATTACGGCACCAGCCTTAACCCCTACCCACCCACCAGTCATTAGACCGGGATACTTCTCAATCTATTTACTGCAGCGGGCACATGGTGGCCGGTGGCCCCCTCCCCTCCCCTCAGAGCCCCCGCTGCTGGCCTGGGGACTCACCGCAATACTCGAAACCCTCCGGATGGTGCGAGTGGTTCGCCAGCTCCAGACGTACGGCCACAAGTGAAACGCTCATATGTTAAACCCCACAGCTCTGCTCACCCGAGTTAAAAATAAAACTTTAAACAAAAGAAAAACCCTCATGGGGGGGAATACTGAAACCAGCCGAACCGGAAAACGTCCGACCGGACACCCAGAGCGGGAGGATTTTTTTTATTCCCTCCCCCACTCTCTGCAGAGTGGGGTTGGCGGGAGAGAAAGTAAAATAATCCCCGAAATTCCCTCAAAAATGACAGGCCGAGCCTCCCAAACCTACTTCCGCCAAATTGACCCCTCACCGCTGTCCCTTGACCAGCCACCTCCGTGACGCAGTTCCGGTTCCTTAACGGTCGAGTGCAATCTATTTTCTAATCTGTGGAGGATTTGAATTCCCATATTCTTGATACCCCATGATGGAAAAAAAAATCAAAATTTGTGCTCGGCTTGTAACGCAATCTGCACGGGATTGACGCCGAAGTGGCCATTGGTGTAAATATGATTGAATGGTGTCCGTTGGTCAGCATGGACATGGTGGGCCGAAGAGCCTGTTTTTATCCTGTACGACTTGGAGCCTGCGGTGCAGCTTCTCATGAGACAGTTGCGCAAACAACTAGGGGCAATAACCCACTAAAGTGTAGGCCTTTTTCAAAAAGAAATTACTTCAGATTTCCAGCATCTGCAGTTGGTTTAGGTCAGTGTCTGAACATTAGTATAGTTGTATTTAATTCACTGCCTCTTTTTCTAATGACGTGAAGGTGCCGTTGTTGGACTGGAGTGGACAAAGTTGAAAATCACACAACACCAGGTTATAGTCCAAATACTTCCAAATAAATCTGTTGGACTATAACCTGGCGTGATTTTTAACCTTTTTCTCATGCTCACTTTGAAGTTGTGTTCTCTCATAGGATTTGTCTCAATTTTCTTGCTTACTTTAATCACTTCAAAGCTGTCACTTCTCTAACCTGTCCAGTGCTGATAAAAAGGTATGGACCTAAAACTTTAAGTGTTTCTGCACATTTGCTAGCAGACCTGCTGATTACTTTGATTTTATTTTGCATCTTTCACTGTAGCTACCTAGCTGATCTCTCAGCACATAATGACTACATAATGCTAAAATTTATAACTGATGTTAGAGATGTCAGCCATTTTGTTAAAGCAAAATCCAAAATGCACACAACCAATCAACATAGTTCTCCACTTTAATAGACAGTCCTTAAATCACATTTTACTTCCTTATATCATTTTTAAATCGGTTAGTTTTCTCATTAACTATTTTACTGCAGGACAAGTTGGCACAAATTCCATTGGACTCAGCCCAATTTACCTTTTGTACTTAAGGAAAATGGGGTTTGGAGGTCTGAGAAAAGCACTGTGCTCTTGAGGTAGGACGTAGTGAGATCAACAGTACACTGCTGGCACCAGGTTAATTATTGGTTACGTATACTGTCAAGGTAGCCTTCTGGTGAAGCATCATAGCCACAACCTTTCAGCCCCTTTCTGACTGCTTAATTTCAGAGCATACTGCTCATCCATTCTTAGTTTATGCTCTTTTGTACATTCAGCATAGGGATAAGTGGGTAGAGGAGGAGGAGGAAGTTGATGACTGGCAGTGTTCAGAGATAAGATTAACTAGATGATAATGGTTCCAAAGATGACTCATGGGACTCAAAATGGTTCATTTGATTCTCCAGATGCTGCCAATTTTCCAGCATTTTGTTTTCATTCTATGGGTGATGAGATGAACTAGGTTACTTAGTTTTCAAGAATTTCCATTCCTGACGAAGGGCCTCTGCCCAAAACATCGACTGGCCTGCTTCTCAGATGCTGCCTGACCTGCTATGCTTTTCCAGTGCCACACTTTTCAACTCTAGCTCTCCAGCATTTGCAGTCCTCACCTTTCTCCCAGTTCATTGAATCCACAACCTTCTGACTGAGAGGAGTGTGTAATATAACTAAATAAAGATTGACACCTATTTAAATTAATAAATGGCTATGTATTAAGAAAAAGTGAAATAGCTTGATTTGTTGTGAGCATTTAACAAAATGGCTGACAAAACTTCGAACGGATGTTCGAATTATATAAAATTGGAATAATTAATTTAGCATTAGGAAGTTGTGAGAAGATTTGTAGTTCAGGTTGAGGTTTTGCATACTTGGTCAACTTGAACGAGTTGGACTGAAGTGTCTGTTTCCATGCTGTACATCTCTATGACTATAAGAAAGTTAAAAATCACACAACACCAGGTTATAGTCCAACAGGTTTAATTGGAAGCACACTAGCTTTCGGAGTGACACTCCTTCATCGGGTGAATGTGGAGGGCTTGATCGTAACACAGAATTTATAGCAAAAATTTGCAGTGTGATGTAACTGAAATTATACATTGAAGAATTGATTGTCTGCTAAGCCTTTCATCTGTTAGAATACAGTGATAGTTTCACTTCTTTCGTGTGTAAATCACAAAACCCTTTTTTTAAAAGTTGCATTCTCGGGTTAGCTGTTAACAATGGTGATAGCTAGACAATATGTTGAAGGTGTTAGGCCCCTGTGTTCTCTGTCTATGACCTGATGTTTAGATTGATTCTAATCTAAAAAGTGAGATAACAGAGTTTTACATAAATTCATGCAGTTTTTGAGCTCAGAGTTCTACATGAACATTGACATCTACAGGTACATTGATGACATTTTCTTCCTCTGGACCCATGGCGAGGAGTCACTGATAAAACTACACGGTGACATCAACAAGTTTCATCCCACCATCAAACTCACCATGGACTACTCTCGACTGTCTGTCTCATTCTTGGACACGTGCGTCTCCATCAAGGACGGACACCTCAGCACCACACTCTACCGCAAACCCACAGACAACCTCACAATGCTACACTTCTCCAGCTTCCACCCAAAACATATTAAAACAGCCATTCCCTATGGACAAGCCCTACGCATACACCGGATCTGCTCAGATGAGGAGGAACGTGACGGACACCTGGAAGTACTCAAGGATGCCCTCACAAGAACGGTGTACGATGTTCAACTCATCGACCGCCAGTTCCAACGTGCCACAGCAAGGAACCGAAATGACCTCCTCAGGAGACAGACACGGGCTGCAACTGACAGGGTACCCTTCGTTGTTCAGTACTTCCCAGGGGCTGAAAAATTACACCACGTTCTTCGTGACCTGCAACACATTGTCAATGAGGATGAGCACCTCACCAAGACCTTCCCCACACCTCCACTACTTGCCTTTAAACAACCGCCAAACCTCAAACTGATCATTGTTCGTAGCAAACTGCCCGGCTCTCAGGACAACTCCAAACAACCCTGTCACGGTGGACACTGCAAAACATGTCAGATTGTGGACTATTACGCGTGGGAACACCTCCCACCGTGTACATGGCAGGTACTCATGTGACTCAGCCAACATTGTCTATCTTATACGTTGCAGGCAGGGATGCCCGTAGGCATGGTACATTGGGGAAACCGAGCAAAGGCTACGACAACAGATGAATGGGCACCGCACAACAATCAACAGACAGGAGGGTTCCCTCCCAGTTGGAGAACACTTCAGTGGTCCAGGACATTCAGCCTCGGACCTTCGGGTGACCATTCTCCAAGGTGGACTTCGGGACAGGGCAGCAGAGGAAAGTGGCCGAGCAGAGGCTGATAGCTAAGTTCGGTACCCATAGGGAGGGCCTCAACCGGGACCTTGGGTTCATGTCACATTACAGGTGATCACCATTACACCACACACATACACACGGACACAGATACATACAGACGCGCACACAGACACCCACACACACCCTTATAGACACACAGACTCTCACACATGCACCCCCTCACAGACTTAAGACACTCTGCACTCACTATACACACACTTTCTCACACTCACAACCCCCAACCCAGACAGACACTCACACACAGACAGACAAAGACCCACATGCACACATATTTTGTGCGGTGAATTTTTTTGGTACTTTCAGAGTTACATTGCACTTTGCTCAAAAACCACATACATTCATGTAGAACTCTGAGCTCAATTTATGTAAAACTCTGTAATCTCACTTTTTAGATTGGAATCAATCTAAACATCAGGTCATAGACAGAGAACACAGGGGGCTAACACCTTCAACCATTGTTAACAGCTAACCCGAGAATGCAACTTTAAAAACAAGGGTTTTGTGATTTACACAGAATACAGTGATAGTTTCACTTCTTTCATAACAGATGAAAGGCTTAACAGACAATCAATTCTTCAATGTATAATTTCAGTTACATCACACTGCAAATTTTTGCTATAAATTCTGTGTTACGATCGAGCCCTCCACAATCACCTGATGAAGGAGCGTCGCTCCGAAAGCTAGTGTGCTTCCAATTAAACCTGTTGGACTATAACCTGGTGTTGTGTGATTTTTAACTTTGTACACCCTAGTCCAACACCAGCATCTCCGAATCATGATTACTATAAGAAAGGGTATACTTATAGTGTTGGTATTTTTTCCTCAGATGTTTTGACATATTTTTGAAGGAGTTGAGAGATTTGACATGTTTGCACGTAATAGAATGTTTAGTGGATAGAGGGAAAGCCCCTTTATTACCAACTGCCACAAGGTGGTGAAGCTGGAGTGTCAGGAGTTGATTTTCTTCCACAGAAGACTTTGGTGATGAAACTGATGCTTTTTGCAGAAAATACCACCTCAGCTTCTGTCTGGGAGCCTTTTTGCTCCATAATTTGCTGCTAACCTTATTCCATGATAATAGCACCTGTCCATTTTATTTGTAGTCCATCACCGTGATTCAATACTGCACATTATAACATTAGTGTAATATCATGACTTTGCCAGAAGAGGTCAATATGGGACTATTATTGACTACTTCAACATAGTTAAAAGCTTGGTTAATAATGAAAATGTTGTTTGTCTCCATAAAATACATTCGATCAATTATAGAATTATTCCCATTAATTCTTACCTTTAACCAAACCAGACTCCCCACTTGGGTTGTTTTTTTTCTATCTTTTCATTGAAGTTTCCCTTTTTCTTGTTTGACCAGGCTGGTAAATCTGTTGTGCAGGAACTCCATGTTTGAAGTGATGATGTCACATGGTTAAATATTACATTTACATAGTGATGTCATAATATGGTAAAATTATTTCATTTTGATTGGCTAAAGTTTTTCCCTGCATGAAAATGTGCCGAAATGTACCAGAGATTTTGAATGAATCACAGGCTGTGTGTTGTGAATAATAGACTGAAATATAGCAGGAGGTACCTTGGCATTTAGTCAGGGAAAGATCATGTTAAGCAGAGTTGATTTTTATGGGGGCTGTTCTCAAAAAAAAAGTAATCTCGCTGAAAAAAATGTACTGTTGTTCCACAATAAATTTATCCTCAAACATTTTGCTAACTTGTATTCTATTTTCTCAAACACTCCACCTTTCTATTTCTCGTTAACCAGGCAATAGAGTCATAGAGAAACAGACCCTTCAGTCCAACCCATCCATGCCGACCAGATATCCCAACCCAGTCTAGTCCCACCTACCAGCACCTGGCCCATATCCCTCGAAACCCTTCCTAATCATATACCCATCCAAATGCCTCTTAAATGATGCAATTGTACTAGCCTCCACCACTTCCTCTGGCAGCTCATTCCATACACGTACCACCCTGTGTGAAAACATTGTCACTTAGGTCTCATATATCTTTCCCCTCTCACCCTAAACCCAGCCCTCTAGTTCTGGACTCCCTGACCCTAGGGAAAAGACTTTGTCTATTTATCCTATCCATGCCCCTCAATTTTGTAAACCTCTATAAAGGTCACCCCTCAGTATCCAACGCTCCAGGGAAAACAGCCCCAGCCTGTCCAGTCTCTCCCTACAGCTAAAATCCTCCAACCCTCCATCCTTGTAAATCTTTTCTGAACCCTTTCAAGTTTCACAACATCTTTCCGATAGGAAGACCAGAATTGCATGCAATATTCCAACAGCGGCCTAACCAATGTCCTATACAGCCGCAACATGACCTCCCAACTCCTGTACTTAATACTCTGACCAATAAAGGAAAGCATACCAAACGCCTTCTTCACTATCCTATCTACCTGCAACTCCACTTTCAAGGAGCTATGAACCTGCACTCCAATGTCTCTTTGCTCAGCAACACTCCCTAGGACCTTACCATTAAGTGTAGAAGTCCT
>NC_057734.1:23497524-23507685 GCF_004010195.1 Chiloscyllium plagiosum | reverse complement strand
AGTCGCAGGTAGATAGGATAGTGAAGATGGCATTTGGTATGCTTTCCTTTGTTGGTCAGAGTATTGAATACAGGAGTTGGGAGGTCATGTTGCGGCTGTACAGGACATTGGTTAGACCACTGTTAGAATATCGCGTGCAATTCTGGTCTCCTTCCTATCGGAAAGATGTTGTGAAACTTGAAAGGGTTCAGGAAAGATTTACAAGGATGTTGCCAGGGTTGGAGGATCTGAGCTACAGGGAAAGGCTGAACAGGATGGGGCTGTTTTCCTTGGAGCGTCGGAGGCTGAGGGGTGACCTTATAGAGGTTAACAAAATTATGAGGGGCATGGAGAGGATAAATAGACAAAGTCTTTTCCCTAGGGTCAGGGAGTCCAGAACTAGAGGGCATAGTGAGAGGGGAAAGATATAAAAAAGACCTAAGGGGCAACTTTTTCACGCAGAGGGTGGCACGTGTATGGAATGAGCTGCCAGAGGAAGTGGTGGGTGCAACATTTAAGAGGCATTTGGGTGGGTATATGAGTAGGGTTTGGAGGGATATGGGCCAGGTGCTGGCAGGTGGGACGAGATTGGGTTGGGATATCTGGTCGGCATAGATGGGTTGGACCGAAAGGTCTGTTTCCATGTTGTACATCTCTAGGACCCTACCTAACCTTGCTCATCAATTTCCTATGGAGAACCTTGTCGAACACCTTACTGAAGTCCACATAGATCACATTTACCGCTATGTCCTCATCAATCCTCTTTGTTACTTCAAAAACCTCAATCAGGTCAGTTAAAAAAAAAGCCTGTGACCATTTAACAAAAGACAGTGAAATCCCACTGTCTCTGAAGTGATCGAGGAAGACTCAGAGACCCTGAAAAACATTACTCATCATTTAAGTTAATGAAAATTTACCACTTCTAACTGCAATATCTTCCCCTAAAAGTTCCCTTTCAAAAAAAATTGATATACATTTCTCTCTCAGCAGCCTATCCTATTGGGTAATAGCTCTGCAAAAAGAAAAGTTTCTTGGCATTGAACGTAACTCCTTTTAATGTGCATATTCTCCAGTCCCAAGATCCCCAATGAACTCAAGTGACTGGTAAACCTTAACTGCAGTCTTTCATCACTTTAAAAACCGAACCATATCCTCTGTAAACCTGTATTTCTTAGCATAAATAACCCCAATATTTCCAATTTATCTCAGTAATCTTGCCTTGTCCCTTCTCCAGGAATCAAAGTACATTCTCAAGTACAATGCTTTTCCTTTTATAATCATCATTATACAATGTATTGTAAAGTCTCTTCTAACTCACTGTATAATTTATTTTAATAGGTTGTCCCCATTCATTCCAATTCTCTATTGATCTGTAGTCTCATGTAATATCCAGCCCCCCCCCACCCCAAACATGCACACATTGAAGGGTGAATGCCTGCATGTTGAGCCTAGTAAAACTTAAATAATTTGGTCTTGATCACCATAAATTTGCTATAAATTACTTATGCCATGAATATTTTTAATGTCTGCAAATCAAACAATTTGTCATACCTTCATTCTCATCATTTATTACAATGTTGAACCGAGTCAATTTGTATTTATAGAATGATGACAAAGGATTAGACTGAAAAGCATCAGCATATCAAATTTCTAATAATCTATACAAAAACAGTCCAGACTTTCCTGACAACAGCAAATGTCATACTAGTCAGAAGTTCTCAGGTTCAATTCCAACAGTGTGGTGATTATAATTGATTATACACAAGGCAAAGTAGCTAGAACCTGCATTTTTCAGCACTAATCATTAACTAGGAGGCAGCATGGTGGCTCAGTGGTTAGCACTGCTGCCTCATAGCACTAGGGACCCAGGTTCAAATCCCGCCTCAAGCAACAGTCTGTGTTGCGTTTGCACATTCTCCTCGTGTCTGCATGGGTTTCCCCCGGGTGCTCCGGTTTCCTCCCACAATCCAAAGATGTGTAGGTCGGGTGAATTGGCCACGTTAAATTGCCCAGTGTTAGGTGCACTAGTCAGGGTTAAATATAGGATAGGGGAATGGGTCTGGGTGGGTTATCCTTTGAAGGGTTGGTGTGGACTTGTTGGGCCAAATGGCCCGTTTCCATACTATAGGGAATCTAGTCTAATTTCCTGGAAAACAGAGATTTTTGGAAGTTTGGTGAAGTCAGAATCCAAATAGATTGTTCAGTCTCCTATTCTAAAATCACCTGCCAACACTTATACCTGAAATTCCATAGAACGACTCTCACCCATGGACCTTTACCTAAGTAAGCATTTTTTAAAAATCCCAGGGCTACTGGGTTATTCAAACAATCAGTGCCTTATTCTGATTACTTGGCTACACTCAGTCTTGGATCATGATTTGGCTATTTAGCCCCTCAAGCCTGTTCTACCACTAATCTTTAGTTAAAATGTTATTCAACATCTTTATCCAACAAGAAGCTGCTTGTGTGCTTTCTAATTCTGCACAATTATCTAATTTTAAATTTAAACCAACCCCCACCCCCACAAATAGGGAAGGCAATGGTCTAATGGTATTATCACTTGACTATTAATCCAGAGACCTAGATAATGTTCTGGAGACCCAGGTTCAAATCCCACCATGGCAGATGGTGGAATTTTAATTCAATTACTGCCACTCTCTGCAACTGAATCCTCTGTGGGCTGTAGGTCAGGAAACAATCAGTGAAGATTGGGGACAATATTTCATCCTCACTAACACTCAATACCTGAACCCCCTACTGTACTCAATGTATACCCATGAATGTGTTGCCAAATACCACTTACAAGTTTGCTGATACCACCATAGTCGGTAGAATCTCAGATGACAGTGAAACAGCCTGGAGGTCGAAGACCTGGAAAAATGGTGCACGGAGGACAACCTAGCCCTCAATGCCGGCAAAACCAAGAAACTCATTATTGACTTTCGGCAGGATGTTACTCATGCCGCCCCCCCCTTACACATTAACAGCACAAAGATGGAACGAGAGGAGAGTATCAAGCTCCTGGAAGTGGTCATCTACAACAATCTTTCTTGGACTCTTCATGTGGACGCATTGGTTACAAAGGCCCAACAACATCATGTCTTCCTCAGGCAGCTGAGAACATTTCGCATCAAGGCAAATACCCTTGCCAACTTTTATAGGTGCACCATAGAGAGCATTCTGTCTGGATGTATCACTACCTGGTATGGCAACTGTACTGTTCAAGATCAGAAACGGTTTCAGGGAGTGGTGTTCTAGGCCCGGACAATCACAAAGGCCAACTTCCCATAGAATCCATCTACCAGGCCCTGCTCTCAAGGAACGCCGCCAGCATTCTCGAAGATCCATTCCACCCTGGCAATATTTTTCTACAACCCTACCATCGGGGAGAAGGTACAGAAGCCTGAACACACGCACCAACTGGTTTGGAAATAGTTTCTAATACTGAATGGACTCTCAAATTCTTAACATTTGCCTGAACCTGTGTTTTTGTTTTTGCTGCTGTTTACTTATTATTTACTTATCTATGCTACTTAACTCTGATCTGCCTGTATTGCTCGTAAGACAAAGTTTTTCACTGTGCCTTGCCACACATGACAATAAATACAATTCAATTCAAAAAAATATGGAATTAAGAATCTACTGAGGGCCATGAAATCATTGCAGATTGTCAGAAAAATCCGTCTGGTTCACTAATGTCCTTCAGGGAAGGAAATCGGCCATATTTACCTGGTCTGGCCCCTACATGTGACTCCAGACCCAAAGTAATGTGGTTGACTCTCGGTTACCCTCTGAACTACTGGCCTAGCAAGCCAATTGTGCCCATCACTACAAAGTCTCAAAGAAATGAAAGCAAACAGATCACCTCACCTCGACCTAGGCATCAGAAAAGATAACAGCAGAAACAGCTCTGTTGACCCTGCGAAGTCCTCCTCATTAACATCTGGGGCTACTGCCAAAATTGGGAGAGAAAAGCAACAGCCTGACATTGTCTGTAAGGTATGACTATGTCCCAGGCACCATCATCATCATACATAGGTATATCCTGTCACACTGGCAGGACAGACCAAGCAGAGGTGACAGCACAGTCGTATATATTTGGGAGAGAGTTGCCCTGGGAGTCCTCAACATGGAATCCAGATTCCATGAAGTCTCATGGCTTCAGGTTATACATGGGCAAGGAAACCTCCATGTTGAACATTTAGAGGAAGCACTGAGGATGGCAAGGGCACAAAATGCACTCTGGGTGGGGGATTTCAATGTCAACCACCAACAAGATTGGCTCAGCAGCAATACCACTGATCGAGCTGGACGGGTCCTAAAGAACAAAGCTGCTAGACTGGGTCTGCAGCAGGTGGTGAGGCAAGCAACATGAGGATAAACATAATTTACCTCATCCTTACCAATCTGCCAGCTGCATCTGTTCACGATAGTATGGGTAAGAGTGAACATCATACAATCCATGTGGAGACAAAGTACCACCTTTGAGAATAATCTTCATCGTGTTGTTTTTCACTATCACCATGCTAAATGGGACAGACTTCGAACAGATCTAGCGTCAAGACTGGGCATCCAGGAGGTACTGTGGGTCATCAGCAGCAGAATTCTACTCCAGCACAATATGTAACCTCATGGCATGGCATATCCCTCACTCAACCATTACCATCAAGCCTTGGTTCAATGGAGAATGCAGGAGGGCATATCAGGAGCAGTATCAGGCATACCTGAAGATCAAGTGTCAACTAGGTGAAGCCACCAAACTGGACTATTTGCACACCAAACAGCTTAGCGGCAAGTGATAGAGCTAAGTGATCCCACAACCAAAGTATCAGATCAGAATTCTGCAGTCCTGCCACATCCAGTCGTGAATAATGGTGGACGATTAAACAACACTGGAGGAGCCAGCTCCACAAATATCCCGTCCTCAATGATGGAAGAGCCCAGCGTATCAGCTTTCGCAACAACCTTCAGCCAGAAGTGATGAGTGGAAGATCCATCTCTGCCTCCTCCAGTGGTTCCCAGCATCACAGCTACCAGTCTTCAGCCAATTCGAGTCACTCCACACAATATCAAGAAACAGTTGGAGACACAGGATGCTGCAAAGGCTATGGGTACTTGCAGCATTCCGGTAATAACCCTGAAAATTTGTGCTCCAGAACTTGCCACTCTCCCAGCCAAGCTGTTCCAGTAGAGTTACAACGCAGGCATCCACCCAACAATGTGAAAAATTGCTCAAGTATGTCCTGTACCTAAAAGAAAAGGACAAATCCAACCTGGCCAATTACCACCCTATCAGTCTATCGATCATCAGTAAAGTAATGGAAGGTGTAATCAACAGTGCTATTTAGCAACAACTGCTCAGTGACAGTGTTTGGGTTCCGCCAGGGCCACTCAGCTCCTGACCTCATTACAGCCTTAGTTTAAACATAGACAAAAGAGCTGAATTCCAGAGGTGAGATGACAGCACTTGACATCAAGGCTGCATTTGACGGAGTGTGGCATCAAGGAGCCAGAGCAAAACTAGAATCAGAAGCCATCAGGGCCAAACTTTGATGGTTAGAGGCATTCCTGACACACAGGAAGATGTCATGGTTGTTGGAAGTCAGGTCATTTCAGCTCCAGGACATCTCTCCAGGAGTTTCACAGGGTAGTGTCCTAGGCCTAACTATCTTCAACTGCTTTCTGAATGATCTTCCCTCCACCATAAGGTCATAAGCAGGGATGCTGGCCAATGATTGCACCATTCATGACTCCACAGACACTGAAGTAGTCCATGTCCAAATGCAACAAGATCTGGACAGTATCCAGATTGGGCTGACAAGTGGCAAATAACATTCACACCACACAAATGCCAAACTATGACCATCAACAATAAGAGAAAATCTAACTATCGCCCCTTGAACTTTAATGGTGTTACCACTGAATCCCACACTATCAACATCATGAGAATTATCATTGATGAGAAGCTCAACTGTACTCACCACATAAACCCAGTGGCCACAAGAACAGGTCAGAGGCCAGGAATACTGCAGTGAGTAACTCACCTCCTGACTCCACCATCTACAAGGCCCAAGCCAGAGTGTGATGGAATACTTCCCACTTGCCTGGATGAGTGCAGCCCCAACAACACTAAAAAAGCTTGACACTATCCAGGACAAAGCGACCCGCTTGATTGGCGCAATCCATAAGCATTCACTCCTTTCACCTCAAGACGCTCAGAAGCAGTACATACTATCTAAAAGAAATTCACCAAAGATACTCAGACAGCATCTTCCAAACCAATGACCACTTCCATCTAGAAGGACAAGGACAGCAGGTGTATGGGATCACCACTTTCAAGTTCCTTCCAAGCCACTCACCATCCTGACTTGGAACTATAATCACCATTTCTTCACGGTCACTGGGTCAAAATCCTGGAATTCCCTCCCTAGTGGCATCTTGGGTCAACCCACAGCAGGGAGACTGCAGCGGTTCACGGCAGCTCACCACCACCTTCTCAAGGGCAACTAGGGATGGGCAATAAATTCTAGCTAGCCAGCAACATCCACATCCCAGAAATAAAGAAAAAACTACTTTAGCTGTAACTACTTCATCAAATTTCTTTAACATTTCAACAATCTCAGTTCAATCATCTATGATTATCCTGTTTGGAGTAGATAGATGGTCAAATAGAAAGGAAGGAAACCAGATAGGGCTTCGGATCCTAATTGTTTTCCAGTGGTCCTTTCTGCATAACTAGTTTCAAATGATGATTTCATTGACTCAACATTACTATCCTATGAAATGGCATTTGAATAGGATATTGAATGATTACTGGATCTGGAAAGAGCATCTACTGGAGATATATTTAGTCAGAATTGGGCTTGAAATGTAAGAGCACTCCTAGATATTCACATCAGTTGATTGCTCTTGAAGTTTAACAATTAAAGATTTAATGGGGGTAGGGGTTATGGAAGTAAAGCTTCAGTCTGATGGTTTCACAATCTTAACTAATCACTGATTGTCAAAAATGTTTATTAATAAGCCTCTCCTGCAAAAAAAAACTTTAATATTCTCTTTTTTGATTGTGACTCCCAAATTTAGTGTAATATTCTGGGTGTGAAGCATAAACACCCTCTCTTGCAAAACAAAATGCAAATTAATCTAATGAGGTAGTGAGAACAGAAATTTGTAACATCCTTTTTTGTAGGTTGATTTTTGTGCCAGATTCTGCAGCTTATGTTTCAGTACTCAATTATTTTTGTAGCAAGAGCTTATTCAAAATCAACCTGCTCTGATAAGCAACTGTTTACAAGGTTTTTCAGCTACAGTGTCAACAACGACTAGAACAAACCGATAACAGGAAATTGGTTTAAGGAAACTGACAACCAGGAAAAGATTTGGAAATGGACTGCAATCTGCTATCTATGCATCTTTTCAATTGCTGATACTTGGAGCCTATCTAGAATAAATGACCTTTCGAGTTCCTAAAGATTTCCCTCATATTGCTAATATACGGTTATCTATTTAGAATTAGCCAGCACAAAGTCAATTAAAAACACAGAGGGAAATTCCAGTGTTCAAATACTCAGATTCATCTGCCTGCAAGGGTATGTGTAGCTACTATCATATATAGATGGTGATTTGGAGGAGGGGTTTTTCATTTTTGGTAAACCATCAATAAAGCAGCCAGAGACTGCATTCAATGTTGTTCATGGTACAAAAAAATTCAACAAGCATGACTTGGAGCCTCCGTTCCTCCCTTCATTTTAAATTATGCCTCAGGAAGAAGTAGATGAGTTGTCTTATGCATATCTCCCCATTATAATGACTCAGATGTCTAACTTCACAACAGGTATTTCTAATTATCTTCACACACTTATGAAAACAAACATTAAATAGATTAAGGTTTTGGGAAACAGTCTGTAATATAATCAGTGTGAAGTAAAGTTATTTCCAGACCTGTCTGTTCCTCAGGAGTCAGAATCAAATTGGTTACAGCAGAGAAGTCCATTTTGCATTTCCAACCTATGCTAGTATTTTTGCAAGAACAATACAATTTCTCTCACTGCCTTCCCTTTTCCAATAACAACTATTTTCCTTTGAGTACTTCGCATTCCCTCAAGAAAGTCATGATTAAATTTACTTTCATCACCCTAGCAGCACACAGATCAAAATAATTTGCTGCATATAAAAAAAATGTCTCTGGCTCTTTTGACAATCTCTTTAAATTGATAGAAAGGTCAAGACTAGGGGGTACCATTGGGAATAGTTCCTCTGTTCTGCTGAGATCTTTCATAATTTTGAACACCTCTACAATATTTGCTTTCTCTGGTCTTAAGAAGAAAACCTAACCTAACCTATCTAGTTAACTAAAGTCCCTCGTTTCTGAATCATTTGGATAAATCTCAACTGCAGCTTCTCAAAGGTCTTCACATTATTCTTAAAGTATAGTGCCACAATCAACAAAAGCTCCAATTGTACTCAAATCAGCATCTTACAAATACTCACTTTTGCTTCCTTATTGTCATACTTCATGCCTGTGTCTATTAAGCCCACTATTTTACATGTTTTCATAATTGCTTTTATAACTTTCCATGCTGCTCCAATGATTAGTGCACATATACACCCCCCCCCTCCCCTCCCCCCATGTCTGTTCCTCCACCATTGTATCTTTTGCTTTAGATTCCCTTGCCTAGTTCTTACCAAACTGCATGAATTTACACTTCTCAACATTAAATTTCATTTACCACTCTTACATCAGCAGGTTTATGTCCTATTGCAGTCAATTACCACTCTCATATAATCTGCAGAACTTTAAATAATGTCATGATATGTTTCACAAAAATTATGTCCTTATACCAACCCCAAGGATAGTCATATATCTGTTCCATTCTGGAAAAGAGCATTTCATCATTACTGTTTCTTATTGATATCTATTGGAAACCAAAATATTTGAAATCTTTAAAGATATTAGTTTTTTTTGTTTAGTTGGCATGGCCAACATTTTTTGCCGATTTCTAATAGCCTTTAAGTAGCATGGCTTGCTTGGTGTTTCAGAGGACAAAGAAAAATCAATCTCATTGCTCTGCACCTTAAGTCACACACAGGTTAGACCAGAAGGATGGCAGATTTCCTTGCTTAAATGATATGACAATTAACAAACAGTTTCACAGTTACAAAGGCTAGCTTTGTTTTTCAGAGTCCTTAACTGAATTTAAATCCCACTAGCTACTGTGGTGGGCTTAGGGCCTGGGATCACTAATTCAGAGACATTCTCCACTGAGAAATAATTTGATATTCAGTGTTTCTCACATATTAATTACACATTCATTTTTAAAATCAAATTCATCACCCTATCTTGATTGCCATTTTCAAAAAAAATCATAATTCAACCCATAAACCTATGAAGGGAAGAGTACAAAAGGTTGAAGAGTCTTTTGCGTTTATCACTTTTTCAGAAGTGGGGAGGGGAGAGAGAGAAAACAACAAGGCAAAGAAAATATCTACTGACTTGTAAGAATATAGGAATAATAATTATTCATATTCATGCCCATGCAAGTAGGTACAATCATGAATGAAGGATGATAGGAGGGGAAGATGGTAGCAGGAAGGTGAAGGGATAGGGAAATCAATTGAAGCAGTAAATTGGGAGGAAGAGGGTGATGGGGGACAAGATAGAAAAGGGATAAATGACCATTCTCTCTGCAAACCTCTCTCAAATATAGCCTCAGGCATTGGCTTCTAAAAAGGCCACATCTATTTTCTCTTTGCTAAAGATTACGAGGCATTCTGCTACAAATTTATATCTTAAATTTAGGAAACTTGTACTGCTGGACATTTTTCTTTCGTAAAGAATAATCCATCCCTCCCTGGCTGGGAGTGACACAAAATGGTACATTCAAACAAGTTCAAACCTCTCAGCCCAGAAAATTACATAATGGTTGACTACACATTGAACCTATGTGTATACACATGTGAAACAATGGGATTGGAGATTGGTATTTTAATCAATTTTAGATGAATCAACTGCAGTCATGCTGTTAAAACTCAGTTTTACAGCAATTCTAAAATGAGGCTGCACTATTAGATCAGATTAGATATGCAACTCAATTCCTTACCAAAGTGACTATTGCAGCCACTTAGTGAGTTTTTAAAAATAAAATAGTAGTACAATTACAAACTTCCAATTCGAACTTTTCA
>NC_057734.1:23486382-23494755 GCF_004010195.1 Chiloscyllium plagiosum | reverse complement strand
GGAATTCTGTGCTGTTGGAATTCCAGGCTGTTGGAATTCTGGTCCGTTGGAATTCTGTGCTGTTGGAATTCCAGGCGGTTGGAATTCTGTGCTGTTGGAATTCCAGGCTGTTGGAATTCCGGGCTGTTGGAATTCTGTGCTGTTGGAATTCCAGGCTGTTGGAATTCTGGGCTGTTGGAATCCCAGGCTGTTGGAATCCCGTTCAGTTGTAATTCCAGGCTGTTGGAATTCCAGGCTGTTGGAATTCTGGGTGGTTGGAATCCTGTGCTGTTGGAATTCTGAGCTGTTGGAATTCCAAGTTGTTGGAGTTCCAGACCATTGGTATCGTGGGCGGTTGGAATCCCGGGCTGTTGGAATTCCAGGCTGTTGGAATCCTGGGCTGCTAGAATTCTGGGCGGTTGGAATCACAGTTTGTTGGAATCCCGGGCTGTTGGAATTTCAGGATGTTGGAATTCTGGATAGTTAGAATTCCAGGCTGTTGGAATTCCAGGCTGGACACACCCTGCTGCTGAAGACACTGAAGCAGACCATCACTCCGCAGGACCCACCCCAGCAGGCAGCCACAATGGCCATGAGGAACAGACTACACCACCTTCACCACTGCAGCAGCTCCCGAAACATCCATCCTCCACCGAACGGTGAAGAGAAGGTCAGATGAAGTTTGATGTTAAATAGAAATAAATGAGAAAAAAAAGGATGCAGCAGGGCTGGTGATCAGAAGCAGACAAGCCATTCCCACCTACCCTGCTATTACTGTGACCCACGACAGAGACAGACCATTCTCAGGATGCTAGTGGTAGTCTGGAATAATCAGCTCACAAACTACATCAACTTCAAGATGGCGGCGGAGTAGGACTCTTCAGCTGCAGTCTGTTCACTCTGTCCGTTCTTTCTCCCTTTTGTTTCTCTTCTCTTTCTCACTTTGTGTTTCTTTTCTCCTTTCTTCTCCTAGTCTCAGCACGGACGCGGCAAGGCGTCCTCTCAGCCCAGTGCGGGAATCTGTTAGTGGCCCATGGCTGTCTCTAGGCCCAGCATCTGAGAAGGCTGGCGGTGAGAGTGGGGCCCAGCGAGTGCTTGGCAATCAGAGACTGTGAGTGAGTCCTGCCCGGGAATGTTCAGGAAGTAGCTGGAGGAGATCGGAGGCGGCGGCAGCATTATAAGAAAGAGAGCAATCTCTAATATATTTCACACACAGGTTCCCTGAAGGCAAAGCTGAGGAGAAACACTGCCTTAATTAGTTAGATCCTTTGAGATATCCAAGGTATAAATCTTGATTTTAACCATTTGTTCAATTTTGGAGCTACCATTACTCAAGGACAAAGATGACTTATGAAATTTGCTAGGGACTACCAGTGTGAATAAAATCAGATGTGTTCTGCATGTAGAAGGCCAGAGAGTTTGAAATCTGTGTTGAAAACGTGCAACCCATTCCCACTACTGTCTATGGCAGAGTCATAGAGATGTGCAGCACGGAAACAGACCCTTCGGTATAACTCGTTCATGCCGACCAGATATCCTAAATTCATCTAGTTCCATTTGCCAGCATTTGGCACATATCCCTCTAAACCCTTCCTATTCATATACCTATCCAGATGCCTTTTAAAAATTGTAATTGTACCAGCCTCCACCACTTCCTCTGGCAGCTCATTCCACGTATGCACCACACTCTGTGTGAAAACGTTGCCCTTAGGTCCCTTTTATATCTTTCCTCTCTCACCCTAAACCTATGCCCTCTAGTTCTGGACTCCCCCACCCCAGGGAAAAGACTTTTAATACTCACTCCACAATCACCTGATGAAGGAGCGGCGCTCTGAAAGCTAGTGTGCTTCTAATTAAACCTGTTGGACTATAACCTGGTGTTGTGTGATTTTTAACTTTGTACACCCCAGTCCAACACCGGCATCTCCAAATCATCACCCTATTCATGCCCCTCATGATTTTATAAACCTCTATAAGGTCATCACTCAGCCTCTGATGCTCCACAGAAAATAGCCTCAGCCTATTCAGCCTCTTCCTATAGCTCAAATCCTCCAACCCTGGCAACATCCTTGTAAACCTGACTGATTACAGTCTCTACTTCCAAGAGCTATTCACATAAAATGATCATGTTGCTGACAGGAGGGTTTGTGTTACAAAGAGAAGCTGAATTGGCTGAAACTCTTTTCACTGGAGTATAAGAGGTTGAGGGGTGACCTTAAAGAGGTTTATAAAATCATGAGGGGCATAGATAAGGCTAATAACAACAGTTTTGAACTCTACGGTGGGAGAGTTCAAAACTAGACACATATTTTTAAGGTGAGAGGAGAAGAATTTTAAAGGGATCTGAGGGGTAACCTTTTCACTCTGAGAGTGGTCCGTGTGTGGAATGAGCTGCCAGAGGAAGTGGGGGTAAATGCAGGTACAGTTACAACATTTTCAAGACATACGGATAGGAACATGAATACAAAAGGTTTAGTGGGATATGGGCGAAATGCAGGCAAGTGGGATTAGTTTAGTTTGGGGAAACTTGGTCACCATGGACTAGTTGGATCGAGGGGTCTGTTTCTGCCCTATATGGCTCTCTGTTGGCCTGGACAGAGTAAATGCAGCAAGGTTATTCCTGATGACCAGGGATAGCTAGGGGAGGCCACTTAGAACTGAGATGCAGGGAAATATTTTCATCCAGAGAGTGGGTGAGACTGTGCAATTCTCTGTCACAGGAAGCGATTAAGGCTAAAACATTGAATGTTTTCAAGAAGGAATTAGATATAGCTCCTAGAGCTAAAGGGATCACGGGATATGGGGAGAAACTGAGAGCAGGGGACTGAGATGGGTGTCCAGCCATGATCATATTAAATAACAGAGCAAGCACAAAGGGCTGAATGGCCTGCTCTTATTTTCTATGTTGCTGCAGTTGTTGTCAGATTGTCACTAGGTCTCAAAATGTTCCCTGACCCTCGCTGCTCCACATTTCTTTCTGTGTGAGCTGGGCATCTCCATAAAAGGAGGAGAGTGCAGTCTCCCCAAGAGTTCAATCACAGTGTTACAATGTTAGGCAAGAGCTTGGAAATACCTTCCCCCCCCCCCCCCCCAAGTTATGGCCTGAGCTGCTGAATGATAAATTTAAGAATTGAGTGTGAATGTAAATGAATGAGGTGACTATTGTGTGAATGGATGAGGTGGATGTGGTGGAATGGGAAGTGGGTGAGGTGGAGGCCGTAGTAATTGAGTTGGGGAGTCGGGTCAGATGGGCCATTGGGAAAGGAGCAGTTCAGAGATGCATGTGGTTGGGTGGGATGTTCAGGGCATAGTTGCATATTGGGGCATCAGTCTAAGGAACAGGCAGAGATAGTCAATCAGAATGATGGGAGATAATTAAAAACAGCGTGTACTGGGGAAACTCAGTAGGTCTGGCGGTGTTTGTGGACTCAAAATGCTGCCAGACCTGTTGACTCTCTCCAGCACTTTCTGTTTTTATTTCTGATTTCCAGCATCCTCAGTAGTTGGTTTTTATAAGTGATTCAGGGGGTCAGTTCTGGAATTAAACTAGGCTTTAACCATCTAACATGTCCTGGATAACTATGTAAGGTAAAGTTGCTTCAGTCCCAGAGGACCATAGGACTGCTCTCTCATTATAGAGAGATAACTGATGGTGAGTTTAATCTGAGGGTCACCACGCCTCAGGTTAGGGTGAAGGTTGAAAAGGTGGGACCTTATGGTAACCTTAGCTGATGCAGGAATTGAACCCACATTGTTGGTATCTCTCTGAATTGAATTTAATTTAATTTATTGTCACGTGTACCAAGGCACAGTGAAAAGCTTTGTTTTGCAAGCAATACAGGCAGATCACAGAGTTAAATAGCATAGATAGCAAATACTAGGTAAACAGTGGCAAAAACAAAAACACAGGTGCAGGCGAATGTTCAGAGTTTGTGAGTTCATTTAGCATGTTAACAACAGTAGAGTAGAAACTGTTACGAAACCGGCTGGTGCTTGTGTTCAGACTGCTGTACCTTCTCCCCGATGGTAGAGGTTGTAGAAAAACATTGCCAGGGTGGGATGGATCTTTAAGAATGCTGGCGGCCTTTCTTTGACAGCAGACCTGGTAGATGGATTCTATAGATCTCTCTGCATCGCAAATCAGCTAACTGAGCTATACCGACATCCTGTAGGTAACTATGCACCCGAAAACTAAGTATCCATCTCTCATTCAGCGGTAAGACTATTGTGGAAGCAGGGCAATTGCCTGTCTGATGGAATAATAGAGGAGGAGAAAATGAGGGCTGCAGATGCTGGAGATCCGAGTCAAGAGTGCAGTGCTGGAAAAGTACAGTAGGTCAGGCAGCATCCAAGGAGCAGGAGAATCTTGGATGCTGCCTGACCTGCTGTGCTTTTCCAGCACTACACTCTTGACTCTGATGGAATAATAGAGTCACCAAGCACAGAAACAGACCCTTCAGCCCAAATCATCCATATTGACCAGACATCCCAAACTGACCTAGTCCAATTTTGCCAGCATATTGTCCATATCCCTCTATACCCTTCCTATTCATATACCCATCTAGACACCTTTTCAATGTTGTAATTGTACCAGCCTTCTCTGGCACATCCTCTGGCAGCTTGTACTGTTCAAACTGTACATGGAAGTCCACTCACCAGGAATCCCACACTGTCCTGACCCACATCTTTGGATTGTACACTGATGTCTGGTGAAGATAAAAAGACATGGGCCATTACCTGCCAGAAACGAAGGTAAGGACTGATTCCTCAATAACGCTGTCAGCAGTGCCCCCTTCCGTTTGACCAAGTCATTGCTGTTGAGTTTCACTAACCATGGCACAACTTCGTAAGGGCATAACCTATTATGATCCTGATATAACCCACGAGGTTACAGATTACCCATTTAGTGAGTAAATCTCTTTGTGTATAATCTATCCATTTACCACAATTCTAATGTTTCTTCTCGAATCCTAACAAATAATTATTCATTTTGTGCAAACCTTTGATACATACAGTGGAGGCCTCATCCTAATCATAATACAAAATTCAATTAGAGCCTATGTGACCAATAACATTAGTGTGGAACCAACCTCGAAACTAAAACACATTTATAAATGACATCATTTAGTATTGTCGTGTTAATTTTCTTGCTCCTTCCTTTTATTGAAAACCCTCTGACTCATCAGAATAATAAGATTCAATGGGTGTCACTGATCAACAAATGTAACTAGCACCTTTAGTGTAATTAGACATCCCAATAGACACTCCCGGAGACTGAAAATGTATCTATTTCAGCCTTAAATATCTTCATTGATGGCACATCACATTTCTCTGGTGTAGAGAATTCCAAACATTCAAAACTTTTGATTGAAGAAATTTCTCCTAATCTCATTCCTGAAAGATCAGCCCCTAATCCTGACGCTGTGCTTCAGTTTTCTAAATGCCCCAGACAGGGGAAGCAACATCTGTGACTATACTCTGGCAAGCTGCTTCACACTGTTGAATGTTTCACTGAGATCATCTCTCACTTTTCCAAACTCTGGAGAAATGAAGATCTAAATTTTTCAGCGTCTTATTATAGGATAACCATTGCATAGGGACCAAAGAAAGTATATCTTTTTGCAACTATAGAAACCAAAATTGCACACAATATTCTAGGTGTGGTCTCACCAAAGCCCTATATAATTTATTCTTGTACTCCAATCCCTTTGTAATAAATATCAACATGCCGTTTGCTTTCCTAATTGTTTGCTGTACCTGCTTGCTAACTTTTTGTGTTTCTTGGACAAGAACACCCAATTCTTTCAGCACATCAACATTTACAAGCTTGACACCTTTCAGAAAATAATCTGCTTTTCTATTTTTACATCCAAAGTGAATGACCTCACACTTCCCCATAATATCCTGCACCTGCTAGATTGTTATCCATCAATATCTTGTTGCAGCCTGTTTGTGTTGTTCTTTGTATTTTCATCTCAGTCCTTAATACAGATTGTAAATAGCTGAAGCCCCGACACTGATCTTTGTGACCACACCAGGACTCTCAGCTGTGTCTATTCCTACTCTCTGCTTCCTGTCTGTTAGCCAGCCCTCTATTCATGCTAATATATCACCATCAACTCCATGAACCCTTATCTTGTTTATTAGCCTTTTTGTGTGCCTTTTGAAAATCCGAATATATGACATTTGTTGATTCACCTTTATCTTTCTAATTACATCCTGGAAAAATTCAGATAAATTTATCAGTGTTTTTCTTTCATTTGATTTATTGTAGTTATGTGTATCTAAGTACAGTGAAAAGCTTTGTTTTGCGAGCAGTACAGGCAGATCATGGGGTGCTTAGACAGAGTGAGACATACAGGTTACACCGGACAGAAGGTGCACAAAGCAAGATCAACATTATTTGAAGGTTACATAGTACATTCATCAGTGTAAAAACAGCAGGGAAGAATCTGTTCCTGAACCTATTGGTGCGTGTGTTCAAGTTTCTGTATCTTCAGTCTGATGGAAGAGGTTGTAGCAGAGCATTACTGGAGTGTGAGAGGTCTTTGATGATGTTGGCAACCTTTCAACGTCATCGAGAAATGTAAATGGGCTCCACGGATGCATGGTTGTCTTCCCTGATGGTCTGGGCTGTGCACACCACCTTCTGTAGTTTCTTACATTCCTGTGCAGGGCAGGTGCTGTACCAGGCCATTATGCGCCCAGACAGCATGCTTTCAATGGTGCATCTGTAGAAGTTGGTGAGGGTCCTAATGGACTTGCCGAATTTCCTGAGCTGCCTGAGGGAGAAGAAGGGTCATTGTGCTTCTTGACTGTCGCATCTACATGAGACGATCATGACAGGTTGTCAATTATAGTCACTGTCAGGAACTTGACATTCTCATAAAATCATATTGAACTGTTCCAATCATATTATGGTTTTCCATGTGTATTATCAAGTCTCCCTTAATAATAGATTCCCAGAAATTTACAGATGACTGCTTTCAGACTAACTGTTTTCTCTCTCCCTTCTTTCCTGAATATCAGTGTTGCAATAGCTAAGGACTATTCCAGAATCTAGGGAATTTAGGAAACTCATTGTCAGTGTAGCTACCTCTTTTAGAACACATGACATTCATCAAGTCATAGAGTCACAGAGATAGTCTATCGTCCTTGGGCATTATTAGGCTTTAGTCCCTTTAGTTTTTTTTCGCTCTGTATGGATATTTCTTGCTCAGTTTTTGTGTTTGAGCAGAATTTATTTTTGTTCAACATTTTGCATTGTTTCTTCAAAAGGTTTTACATTGTTTATTTGGCATCATACCTTTAAGTCAATCTTGCCAACTGAGCATAACCAGCTTTCCTCTCAGACAGCTTAGAGAGTCACTTTTGCATCCAATCTCGAACATCCACGGAGAGGGAACATGCAGAGTCCACTGGCACAGTACAAGCCAGAGATGGCATTTTAACTTTGATATGTTTTGTAGTTGTTTTGTAACTTTTCATTAACATTCTAATCTTTTGTTATGTTGTCTCATCATAAAAACAGTAATTTAAAAGAGTAATACTGCCCTTTGAGGTGCTTCCTTGATGACCAAGATACTAAGTGCACAGTCCATTGTTTAGTCAGACAGTCCCAGTTGGATAGCAGTCTGTACAGAGTTGGTTCACCTCAGCTATAATGAGTAAGAGGATCATAACACTTAGTATCCCTGGGATAGCGAAAGGAGTATCAGCCACTTTGGTTATTTTTCAATGACTGATTTGTGGATGGTGAATAAATGTTAGGACAAGGCTCAAGTTATATCCAATGGAGTTTATAAAAAAAAGGCAACGAATTTGAAACATATAATATCCCAAGGGGTCTTAACAGGGTAGATGTAAAGAGGGTATTTCCTTTTATGGAAGAATCTAAGTGTCACTGTTAGGATTTAGACAACTTATTTTTTTCTCAAAGGGGTCATAGTTCTTTGAAACTGTTTTCCTGAAAAGATGGAAGCAGAGTCACACAGCACAGAAACAGGCCTTTGGTTCAATCAGTCCATGCTGACTATAATCCCATACTAAACTAGTCCCATTTGCCTGCATTTGGCTCATATCCTTCTAAACCTTTTCTATTCATGAACTTATCCAAATGTCTTTTAAATGTTGTAACTGTACCTACACCCGCCATTTCCTCTGGAAGTTTATTCTGTATCCTCCATCCCCCATCACGAAGGACTCAAAGCCCTTCGCTTCTTTCTTTCCCGCCGTACCGACCAGTACCCTTCCACTGACACCCTCCTTCGACTGACTGAACTGGTCCTCACCCTGAACAACTTCTCTTTCCAATCCTCCCACTTCCTCCAAACAAAAGGAGTAGCCATGGGCACCCGCATAGGCCCAAGCTATGCCTGCCTCTTCGGAGGATAT
>NC_057734.1:23473900-23485213 GCF_004010195.1 Chiloscyllium plagiosum | reverse complement strand
AGAAGGGCTTATGCCCGAAACGTCGATTCTCCTGTTCCCTGGATGCTGCCTGACCTGCTGCGCTTTTCCAGCCACACATTTTCAAGTTTATTCTGTACACAAACTACTCGGTGTAAAAAGCTTGCCCCTCGTCTTTTTAAAACCTTTCTTCTCTCACCTCATTAACATGCTCCCTAGATTTGAAATACCCCACTCAAGGGAAAAGACACCTGCCATTTACTTTATCTATTCTCCTCATGATTTTATGAATGTCTTTAAGGTCAACCCTCAAATAACCTACATGCCAGTGACAAAAACGTCCTTGCATGTTTTAAAAGCAGAGGCGGACCGATTCCTGTTCAGCAAAGGGGTGAAAAGTTATCACGGGTGGGCAGGAATGTGGATTTGAGGTTATAACCAGATCAGTTATGGTATTAATGAATACCACTACCTGACGAAGGGGCAGTGCTCCGAAAGCTTGTGATTTCAAATAAACCTGTTGGACTGTAACCTGGTATCGTGTGACCTCTGACCGTAGTATTGAATGCTACAGCAGGATGTAGAGGCTGAATGGCCCACAACTACTCCTTGGTTGTGGCTTGAGTGTGGCTCAGATGTGTCACATCCAGCCGCCTGGCTTGCTGCGTTCTTCCAGCCTCCTGTTTGTCTACTTTGTAAAAGGCAAATAACTTGATGATATTCTTTGCACTCTCTCACTACAAACTGTCACTTAACTCCACAGCACACAACGTAAGTCGCAAGCTTGAAGTGGGTAGTGGAACATGGAAAGGCCAAGCCTGTACTGAGCTAAACAGGAGACCTAGCCTGTGAGAAGTCCAGAGTGCATTCCCAGAACAGTCCCTGGAAGTTGACTACTTGTTTACAAGTTCCAGCATCTGTGAGCCACACTCCAAAACCTGATTGTGACACTTCCTGAGGACAGGCCTCCCTTGTCAAACGGCTCTCACAAGGAAGGGTTAGGTCACCCACATCTCAGTGAGTTCACAATGCACAAAAGTTAACCTGGTGATCTCTGACTTTTGACCCTGAAACCCCAGCAGGTTCTGATGGAGCCTTCTAACAGTCTGTTCCACTGTTGACACACAGGGAGGATAGTCATCTATAATTACGCACAATTAGTGTATTTTAAAGAAATAAAGACGACATTAACCGGAAAGCATAAATTAAATTAATTTTTCTCCTGTATTTAATACAAATCACATTTACAATCAAAACAAAAGGACTTCAGGAGGAGCTCTTTATAATCCTTCATCCCTCCCAGTAAATGGTACATCCCATTCGCTCCTGTCTACTGTTACTTCCTGATGGACTGTCCCATTAACTTTACGGGAGTGGGAGGGTTGGAGCTGACTTGGTGTGTTGTCACAAGCGTCAGGAATGAGGCATAGAAGTGACTGCAGGGCACGGAGTTTGTAATTAGAATATGTTTTAATAGCATGCTGCAAGGCTGGGCTGAAGTGCTGAGGGAATTGAGAGGCTGGATGTAGCAGGGCCACCCTGACCCCCCCCCCCCTGTGGGAGGAGTGGCAGGAGCCGCAGTGTATGTAGCAGTTTTTTTTGCAGCAGTGACAGTTGTTGTTGGGAGAGGATTGTCAGGAGCTGCTGCTGTTACAGCTACACTCATCCTAATGTGTGCTCTTTCTGCTGTCATTGTGTAAGGATTGCAGCCTGCTGCTGGCACTCTGAGTGGGGTTTGTCCCGGGCACTGCCACGATGTTTCTGGTGTGTGTTGCTGTGTTTCTGACTGTCTGTGTGTAAACTCAGGGGCTCACTTTCTGTAAGGCATCCTCCAAACCAGCCCCTGTGTCTCTAGAGTGCCAGGGTCTATGACTGGTGCTAAACTTTCAGCACTGAGTTTCCCAGCCAAGCTCTAGCCTGGCTCTGACTATGCCCACATCAGGGTCTGTCCTTTTGTCTTAAGTCTGCTCTCTCATTCTACCATCCTGTGCCTGATGATGTGGATTTAATGCTTTGTCTCAGCTAGTCCCTGATGCAGTTGGTTTAGCTAGAAGGGCCCCTGGGCCCCCTCCCAGGTACTTGTGTTTAGTGTGTGTTCTGTACCTAGAGTGGGTTTACCTGTGTAGGTCCTGCTGGCTGACTCTAAATTACCCCAGCCCTGTCTGTATGTGTCTGTCCCTCTGTGTCTCTGCCTCATGGACCAGTGTGTCTGCGTGGAACGGGAGCTGGAGAAAGTGCTGCACAAGTTCCTAATGTATGGCCAGCACTGCGACCGCAGCTTGGAGGAACTGGTACAATATGTCAGCAGCCTCCGACAGGAGTTATCCAGTGCAGGTATGGTACTTGTGTAGATAGGTAATTGTGAAGGGTGTTAACTGTGTAATCAAGAAATTCTGCTTTAAAATTGTGACACAGTTACCAGTCTGACAGCTGGCCACTATTTTGGTTTTCATATGGAGTGACCACCAGACCATCTGGAATCATGCCCTTGCAAGAAGGGCTCTGAAGAAGGGTTACACCTGAAACGTTGACTTCTTCACCTCCTGCTGCCTGCCTTGCTGTGTTCTTTTAGCCTCCTCCCTGTATACTCTATAAGAATCAGCAACCTGTGGGGAAGAAAGAAAGAGATGAGGAATTTGTGTGGTGTTGAGAATATCCCACTAGTTGTTTTGATTGGAGTTTTAAGTAGGTGGGATATTTAGTGTTGCTGTGTTGTTACTTTATAATGTCAAACATTGTATTTTGATCCTTCCCTTTTTTTTAAAAAAAAAAATCTGTTCTTGTTTTGGAACACAGTTCTATTGAAAATCTGTTCATTGAGTGTTATGCTAAACAAGATAACATGCAATTCTCTTCTCCTGACCCTGAAATGTTGAATATCTGCAGTGCTATTGTGCAGGGCTACCAGTTAGTGCCACCCCACATCCTTGCTGTAATAGGCTCAACCTGGAGGCTGTTCCAACATTGGTTGCCTTTCAGCTATTCAACTAATGAGGCCATCAAAGCCCAGCATGGTCACCTCCTCATACAGCTGTTGCACTCCTGTTTGGAAATAGAGATATTTCTTTTACTTGTTTTTTTTTCTTTTAATAATAGGCCCCTGTTCTGATTGAGATCCTTTGTATTTAAAAATACCAATTTAAATTTGGAAAATCAGGGAGAATTGGCCAAAATTGAGGATATTCCTAATGGAGGAATTGTGGATGCATATTGGCTCTGATGAAGGATCATCTAGACTTGAAAGGTTAGCTTGTCCCCTCTCCATGAATGTTGCCTGACCCACTGTGATCTCCAGCATTTTTTGTTTTCAGTACAGATTCCAGCATCTGCAGTAGCTGGCTCCCACATATTAGCTGTTGTTGGAAATGATGTATCCAGACCTACACGCTGCAGTCAGACAGGTTCCTGTGTGCTCTCCACGTTCCTGATTCCAACAGATGAATATAAACAAACAATCATCTGTTTATGTTCTTTGTCTCCAGTCTCCAGTTCTGTGATTTTAAAATTTTTAAAACTTACTTCAAACCCTCTTGCCAAACAAAAAGAAAAATAGATTGTTAATTATTTTGGGAACAGTTCCCAAAACAATCAGGTCTGCAGGCACTACAGATGGTGGGCTCATCCACTCTGAGACTTAATCTCCTCTTGTTTCTGGGTACTGTGAATCCACAACAGCATTACACTGAAGCACTGAGTTTAATTAATACAATGAGTCGGTGCTCATAATTTTTTTTAATGCACATTAAGGACATTGTTTCTACTTGTTTGGTGGCTGCACTTTACATTAGGGAGGAAGGGTATTTTGGAGATCTGTGACTCTGGGTGGTACATGTGGTGAGAGAAATACTTATACTTAGAAACATTGCAATCCGTTTGGTAATGAAATTACCTAATAATGTATGTTATATCCCATGTGTCACATCACAGGGACACATGGTGTTCTTCTGAAATTAAACTAAATTGTTTAATCATTGAAACATACAAAGTTCCCAGCTGGCTTTTGAACCAGGTTGTGAAGTTTTAGATTTTAGGTGAATGACTGTCCACTGTTTGTTCAGCTGAACCACAGAAGTGAATGATATCAGGAGACCGGTCACTGTTTATCACATTTCCAAGACAGGGCACAGCACTGCTCAAAAGTGTGTCGATATTTTTCATCAACCTGGCTGGATGTGTTATGACAAACCTCTGGAGCAGATGGGACGTGAAATCAGAACCCCTGACCCAGAGGTGGGGATGTTACCACTGTGGCACAAGACCCCTGAGGGGAGAGTATTGTGGAGTGTTTTAGGATGCTGTGTGGTGAATCAATCTGCTCCTCGGATGCTACCTGACCAGCTGTGCTTTTCCAGCACCACACTAATCTAGACTCTGATCTCCAGCATCTGCAGTCCTCCCTTTTGGCTTTGCTAAGCTCCATTATTAACTGTTGGGAATTTTGAATTCCTGTATTGTATGATCAATGGGTTAAAAGTCCAGTTTCAGAAATTCCACAACTTTTCCCATGATTGCTTGGCCCAGTCCCCTCTGGCATGTTGCATGTGCATTATAGACTTTTACTAGGATGGCCCCATCTATATTTTTTTGTTGGGGGTGCGGTGAGGACCGTTTGAGTGGTTCGAAAACACCAGAAAACCATTCTCCACTGGCTTCTGCAGTTTTTAGTTTGGCTGCTGATTGATATCCAACTTAAATCCTCAAAGCTCTGTCAACGTCAGGGAGGAAGGAAAAGTAATTTCATAGTAATAATATGTTCTTGGCCAATGGGAGGTGGGGTAGCCTGCCTATGAGGTTCCAAACCCCCTGTAACTGATGTTGGGTTGAATCCCAAGCTCATCCTACCCCCTCCCACTTCCCTAGGGCGGGTTCTGAAGCCTGCAGTGAATCCATTGGCAGGAAACCACTTAGAGCAAGCTTCTGTTTTAACCAGCACTCTGGATAAATCTGCAACAACTGTCTAACTCAAACACTGTAATGTCCCCGTGTTTATGGTGTAGGTATAATCCTCTGCACTACACTTCTATTAATTAGTGTGTGCTTTTATGTTGATGTTTAGGAAGTATGTCACTGTTTTTACATAGATTTTTATAAGGATATCCTGAAATGTTGGTAGGTCAGGGTTTGCTATGGTTATTCGTACCTCTTGATTATCCAGAAGTCTTGATCAACCTGCATACTGCTGTTTCCCTTAGATGCTGCAATAATAAAACTGTTTGCTGTAATTTTAATTGATAAAACAATTGAGAGTTTATCTAACCCTGGATTCAAAGTGTAGCTACTCCCCGAGCTTTCAGAAACTTGCCTGGGTCACCAAGGTGGGTACTCAGTGAAGCTAACAGACCAGGAGTAGCTATAATAGAAGATGGGAGGAGGCCATTTGGCCCTTCGAGCCGTACAACCTGCTCCTCAGCCCTGTAGGGCAGAGGGGCTGATCAGTCTGATCCCGCTGTGAGGAAGGTGAGAATCTCCAGCCAGCCAAAGGACCAGCTCTCACAGCTTGGCCAAGGGCTGGCTACATGGTCTCCCTCAACATGATCAACATGATGTGGAGGAGCCAGTGTTAGACTGGAGTGGACAAAGTTTAAAAATCTCTCAACACCAGGATATAGTCCAGCAGGTTTATTTGGACTATAACCTGGTGTTGTGTGATGTTTGACTTTGTCTACTGCTCTGTCTTATCATGTTGACACTGTCTAGATGGGTTTCAGTAAGGCGATCAACAAGGTTCCCCATGGGAAACTGATTAGCAAGGTTAGATTTCACGGAATACAGGGAGAACTAGCTATTTGGATACAGAACTGGCTCAAAGGTAGAAGAGAGGGTGGTGGTGGAGGGTAGTTTTTCAGCCTGGAGGCCTGTGACCAGTGGAGTGCCACAAGGATTGGTGCTGGGTCCACTGCTTTCCATCATTTTATATAAATGGTTTGGATATGAACGTAGGAAGTATGGTTAGTAAGTTTGCAGATGACACCAAAATAGGAGGTGTAGTGGTCAGCAAAGAAGATTACCTCAGAACAATGTGGCCTTGATCGGATGGGCCAATGGGCTGAGGATTGGCAAATGGAGTTTATTTCAGATAACTGAGGTGTAGCATTTTGGTAAGGCAAACCA
Source organism: Chiloscyllium plagiosum (assembly GCF_004010195.1). Lineage (NCBI taxonomy): Eukaryota > Metazoa > Chordata > Chondrichthyes > Orectolobiformes > Hemiscylliidae > Chiloscyllium > Chiloscyllium plagiosum. The sequence continues at coordinate 23,479,144 of NC_057734.1, read as the reverse complement.
AGATAGGACTTGTACAGTTAATGATTGGTCCCTGGGGAGTGTTAGTGAACAAAGACTGAACAAGGATGTTCCTGGATTTGGAAAGTTTGAGCTATAGGGAGAGCCTCAATAGGCTGGGGCTGTTTCCCAGAGTGTTGGAGGCTAAGGGATGACCTTTGCAGGGTTTATAAAATCATGAGTGGCATGGATAGGTTGAAAAGCTGATGTCTTTATTCTGGGGTGGGGGAGTCCAGAACTAGAGGGTATAGGTTTAAGGTGACAGGGGAAAGGTTAAAAAGGGACCTAAGGGGACAACGTTTTCAGGCAGAGGGTGATGTGTGTATGGAATGAACTGCCAGAGAAAGTGGTGGAGGCTGGTACAATTACAGCATTTAGAAGTCATCTGGATGCATACATGAGGGATATGGTCTGGGTGCTGGCAGGTGGGACTAGATTGGGTTAGGATATCTGGTCAGCATGAATGAGTTGGACCGGGGAGCGAGAGAGAGATGTGCACAGAGGGAAGGTGACAGTACGCAATGGGGGGGGGTGACTGGGGACCCTGGTCAGAAATGGACCCATACTGGGGCTGAGGCTGACTGTGTAATGACTGTTTGGATGGATGGAGCTGTGATAGAGTGGAGTTAGAAGGTGTACTAACCTGAAGTGTGTTCTGCAGGTCACTGCTGAGCAGCTCCGAACATGGCTTTTCCCACCAACATCCTCCTGCCCCGTGGTCCTTGGTGCAGGTGGAGGGCACAACATCCTGCTGCCCTCTACGTCCACTCGGCTGGAGAGGTTGTCCCTTTCCCCCTCCCCCTCGGGAAAGCTCATCTCACTGCAGCCCCATGGACCCACTGGGCCAGAACGTTCCCAGGTATCCGTGTGGAAACAGGCCTTTCAGCCAACAAGCCCACACCTACCCTTTGAACAGCAACCCACCCAGTCCCATTCCCCTACATTTACCCCTTCACCTAACACTACAGGCAATTTAGTATGGCCAATTCACCTAACCTGCACGCTTTTTGGATTGTGGGAGGAAACCAGAGCACCCGGAGGAAACCCACGCAGACACGGGGAGAATGTGAAAACTCCACACAGTCAGTCGCCTGAGGTGGGAATTGAATCCAGGTCTCTGGCGCTGTGAGGCAGCAGTCTAACCACTGTGCCACCGTGCATCCTTTCACTTTCAAACAACACCACATCTCAAAATGTCAAATGGACAAAGACATGGGAAGGAAGCTGTTGCATCCATTATTCCAGCCCAGGGCAGGGTGTACACAAATCTCCCGAATGTTCGCGTATCCAGAGTGAGAAATGAGCTCCCGAGTGTGCACACAGCAATAAGTGGATAGCATGGACTTAAAGGGATGTGGATCCACCCTAGCTGTAAAGTAATAGACCCTGTGTTTTCACCTGTCATTCTAATAAACTCATCACTCAAACTACCTACAGCACATCTGTTGTACTGCAAAATGACATTTATAGATGGAAAGCAATCTTTTTTTAAAACCAAAATTAAGTCGAGCTGTTCCCTGACCTGCAATAAAACGTTTACTACCAAAGCCCTTTAATTAACCTTGCGAATTTAAAACTATTTATAATTGCCTAAATTGTCCTTTAAGCATAAGACAGTTGAACAGTGACATTGAATGTAAAAGTTGAGTCAAATAATGTCTTCACCAGCTAAATTCATGTCTGTTGCTCCCTAAGAGCCATTGTACGTTAGCAGGGCTTGTTGTTTGCAAACAGGTTACTGCAAGTGAGTACTGAATAGAAAGGTATTGTGCTCAGCAGGTGAGTTTTGGTGGCTCAGGGGTGATAAGTTTCTGTTGTGTGTTTTTCTTTTGCAGGCTGCCTTGATGCCCAGTTGTCAGCAACACTGTTGCTGGTCATGTCCCAGTGCTGTAAGAAGATAAAGGATACAGTCCAGAAACTGGCCTCCGATCACAAAGATATTCACGGCAGTGTCTCCAAAGTGGGAAAAGCTATCGACAGGGTATGTGCCACATTGTAAGACCTTTCCAATTTCTCTGTCTCTCTCCCAACTTTACTGTTGGCTGTGACCATATTAATCATCGACTTCCTGTTGTCCTACAGCCCTGCGAGATCTCTCTGCTCCTCCAGGTCTTGCTCCATTTTTGGCAGCCTTATGTTCATCTGCTAAGCTCATACTCTGGAATAGCTTCCCAAAATCCTCTTTGAGACATTCTTTTTAAAAACAACCTTTCGCCCTGTCCTAATATCTCCTCCCAACCTTTGTCAAATTGTTTGATAAATTAGCACAAGACATTCTTAGGAGCATTATTACATTATCATATTTATAAAGTAACTTTATTGTTGTCTTGGCAATATGAAACTATATATCTGCTTTTGAATTTATAAAATATTGCTATCCATATTGGTGTAGCGTGTTATTACTTAATGACTTTGGTAACTCAGACCTGGGGAATGGCCTAGCAAGCCACTATGTTGTCAATAGCCTTAAACAGAAAAGGAAAGGATTGAGACCAGACAGATCATCTGGCATTGACCTAGGTATTGGCAAGCAGAGTCCTCATCATCAAATCTGGGGGCCAGTGCCAAAATAGGGAGAGCTGCCTCACAGCTGAGATAAGCAACAGCCTGACGTAGTCACACAGAGAATCAAACCTCACGGATGTCCCGTATACCACCATCACTGTCCTGTGGGACAACTCCAGCATAGTGACGATGCAGTGGCTTACAGCCTGGAAGGAGTTATCCTGGGGATGTCCTCAGTGTTAACTCCCCAGGAAGTCTCATGGCGTCAGGTCACATGTGGGAAAGGAGACCTCCTGCTGGTGATGATTAAACAACCTGCTGGAGGAGTTGGCTCCCCAAATATTCCCATCCGCAATAATGAGGGAGCACAGCACCTAAGTGCCAAAGTTAAGGCTGATGTGTTTGTAACAATCATCAGCCAAAATTGTTGAGTGGTTCCCAGCATCAGATACCAGTCTTCAGCCAATTTGATTCACTTCACGTATTATCCAAAAACAGTTAGAGGCCCTGGGATACTGCAAAGTCTTTGGGCCCTGACAACATTCCTGCAATAGTACTGAAGACTTGAGCTCCAGAACTTGCTGCCCCTCTAGCCAAGCTGTTCCAGTACAGTTACTGCGCTGGCATTGATCTGTCAATGTGGGAAATTGCCCAGATATGCCCTGTACAGAAAACACAGGACAAACCCACCCCATCCAGTTACCGCCCAATTGGTCACCTCTCAATCATCAGTAAAGTGATGGAAAGCAGCCCACTTGATTGGCAGCGCATCCACACACATCCACCCTCCCCCACCACCACCACCACTGGCATCTATAAGATTTAATACAACAACTCGACAATGGTCCTTAGACAGCAGCTTCCAAACTTGTGAGCACTCCCTTCTGGAAGGAGCAGGGCAGCAGTTACTTGGGAATATCATCACTTGCAAAATCCCCTCCAAGCTGCTAGTAGTTCTGACCTGGAAGTATATTGCCACTTCTCAGTGTCACTAGAGCTGGAACGTCCTCCCTAACAGCATTATGGGTCTGCCTACACCACATCCATATTTCAATATGGCAGCTCACCCCCACTTTCTCAAGGGCATTAGGAATGGCGCACCCATTCATTCCATGAATGAATTAAAAAGGAACTGACGCTGTATCTGTTTCTAGTCCTTGAGCTGACCGAAATACCTGAGCAGGTACCTGTGTGTTACTCCTAAATACACACTGGGGGGTCATAATGCTCTCAAATGCTTTTGAAATTTTAGATACGTTATGTCTTTTTTTTTAAACTCCTTTTGGGACACGGCTTCCTCAAAACAAAATCCGTTGGTGAATGATTTCAGGTTTTATTTTTGTTTTATCCTGTCATAAAGTTAGGCATGACTGGCAAGGCCAGTCTAGCATGTCCATTGCTCTGACACTGAATGACTTGGCGAGACCAGGTAAGAATAGCAGATTTCTAAAAGAATGTTAATGAATGGTTCTTCTGATAATCAATAATAGTTTGTAGTTGACGTTGTTGAGACAAGTTAATCATATTGACATTGTTTGTTTTTCTCCTTTTTTTTATTAATTGAATTTGAAGCTGCCATCTGCTCTGGTGGGATTTGAACCCATTTCCATGTAAGCATTATTCTGGGATTCTGGACTATTGGTTCAGTGACATTACTGTAGTGATTGTAATGAGGTCAGCCAGGTGGACCTCATAGAATCTGAGTTCCCTGTTTGGGGCTGTTAACCTGGTCCAATCAGGGAGCCCTGGTTGACAAAAATAAAAGGGAAAAAAAAAAGAAGAAAAAAATTAAACAGGGGATCTAATCCTTGGGTGCTGGGGAAAAATAAGCACTACTGCACTTAGGTGGTAGTGTGGGGGTTAAATTAAATAAAAAAACAGAAATGTAAGGGCACTGCTTGTCAAAAAAATAAATAAACAGGGGATCTAATCCTTGGGTGCTGGGGAAAAATAAACACGACCACAGTTAGGTGGTAGTGTGGGGGTTAAAAGAAAAAAAAAGAAGCCCTTGGGATTAAATAGGCAAAGAAAAAAAAATAAACAGGAGTCTAAAAATATAAGCGCTACCGGTTAGTTGGTAGTGTGAGGGAAAATTAAAACGAAATAATCAGGAGATTTAGAATCTCCTGAGTTTAGGGGACTGACTCTGTGCTGGCTGGGCCACAGTCAGTGTGTTCCTGCTGCTGCTCTGTGTTTTGGAGGAGGACGAGCGTTTCCTCTTCTCTTTCTCCCCCACCCCCCTCCTTTCCAGGGAAGTGATTTTTAAAAAAAAAATTATAAACAGCAGTCGAGATTGTGGTGCTGGAAAAGCACAGCAGGGTCAGGCAGCATCCGAGGAGCAGGAGAATTGACATTTCAGGCATAAGCCCTTCGTCAAGAAGGAATTATACATTCTCCAGCATCTGCAGTCTTCACTTTCTCCAGATATAAACAGGAGTGTCAGAGGCACTGTCCTTTCTCCTGAGCCAGCTCTGTACTGTGCACCTGTAAATAAAATTCTGGATCAGTGGTGCTGGAAGAGCACAGCAATTCAGGCAGCATCCAACGAGCAGCAAAATCGACGTTTCGGGCAAAAGCCCTTCATCAAGAATAAAGGCAGTGAGCCTGAAGCGTGGAGAGATAAGCGGGTGGGGGGGGGGAGAAAGTAGCATAGAGTACAATAGGTGAGTGGGGAAGGAGATGAAGGTGATAGGTCAGGGAGGAGAGGGTGGAGTGGATAGGTGGAAAAGGAGATAGGCAGGT
>NC_057734.1:23468156-23472937 GCF_004010195.1 Chiloscyllium plagiosum | reverse complement strand
TTTTCCACCTATCCACTCCACCCTCTCCTCCCTGACCTATCACATTCATCTCCTCCCCCACTCACCTATTGTACTCTATGCTACTCTATCCCCACCCTCCTCTCGCTTATCTCTCCACGCTTCAGGCTCACTGCCTTTATTCCTGATGAAGGGCTTTTGCTCGAAATGTCGATTTTGCTGCTCGTCGGATGCTGCCTGAATTGCTGTGCTCTTCCAGCACCACTGATCCAGAACCTGGTTTCCATCATCTACAGTCATTGTTTTTTACCTGTAAATAAAAGCTGACCTGGTGACAGATACCGGCCTCTGCGGAGTTATTTCAGTTACCACTGCACTGCTGTGTCAGCTTACTAATAAGGTACCTGGTCATACAAACATTGGGATTCCTGATCACACAATTCTGTTGGCCTTCCTTGCATTATTTTGCTTTATGGGAGAACAGGTAGTGTCTGATACAGATTGAATAACAAAAGATTCTGTGGTGTCATGGGCCAGAAATTTGAAGCAGTAAAGCATATAAACACTGACTTAAAGGGACACTTGGTTATGTTTTCTCTCCAGTCAGACCAGTAATTCTATTGTTTCAGAAAACAATCACACAACACCAGATTATAGTCCAACAGGTGTAATTGGAAGCACTCGCTCCTTCACCAGGTGGTTGTGGGCCAGTGCTCTGAAAGGTAGTGCATCCAAATAAAGGTATTGGACTATAACCTGGTGTTGGAAATGTGTTGCCAGCATCCAGGGAACAGGAGAATCGACGTTTCGGGCATAAGCCCTTCTTCAGGAAGAAGATGGTGTTGTGTTGTATAACCTGGTGTTGTGTGGTTTTTAACTTTGTCCACCCCAGTCCAACACCGGCTCCTCCAAAGCAATCTGAGCAGAGACCATTCTCTCTGTTTGTGAATGGAAGGAGGATCAGATGGCAAACCTTCAGCAAACTGTTCTTCTTTACCATCCAGTGGCTGCTCAGGTGTTGTTGTTCTTTAACTGATGCTGCACTAGAGACAGGTCACCCAAGGGTTCTGAATATTTCATGGGTGTGCACAGGAGACTTCAAATAATGAAGAAGGGAATAAAATGGCAAGAGTGACACGGTGGCTCAGTGGTTAGCACTGCTGCCTCACAGCGCCAGGGACCTAGGTTCGATTCCGGCCTCGGGTACTTGTCTGTGTGGAATTTGCATGTTCTCCCTGCATCTACGTGGGTTTCCTTCCAAAGATGTGTAGGTTCGGTGGTTCAGCCACGCTAAATTGCCCACAGTGTTCAGGGATGTATCTGTTAGGTGGATCGGCCATGGAAAATGCAGGGTTACAGGGGTAAGGGGGCTGGGTCTGGGTAGGATGCTCTTCGGAGCATCTGTGTGGGCTGAATGGCCTGTTTCCATGCTGTAGGGATTCTATGCTTTATGATTCTGGAAATGGGGAAAAATAGGAACATTGAAATCCAATGAAGAGTAAGTACAGGATAAATAGAAATGAATTGATTGTTGATGGAACAGACAGACGGTTTAAACCCTCAAGCCTGTCCTTGCAGAATGTAACTACTGTCTGGTCTATTCTGTAATCTCTGCTCCTATAGAACATTGATGTCTGTGTCAGAGTCCCATGTTGTACAAACAGGATTGGTGAGTTTTTTTTCAGTGGTTAGCACTGCTGCCTTGCAGCGCTAGGGACCCAGGTTCGATTCCAGTGTTGGGCGACTGTCTGTGTGGATTCTGCCATTCTGAATGTGCACATTCTCCCCGTGTCTGTGTGGGTTTCCTCCGGGTGCTCTGGTTTCCTCCCACAGTCCAAAGATGTGCAGGTCAGGTGAATTGGCCATGCTAAAATTGCCCATGGTGTTAGGTGCATTAGTCGGAGGGAAATTCGTCTGGGTGGGTTACTTTTCGGAGGATAGGTGTGGACTTGTTGGGCCGAAGGGCCTGGTTCCACACTGTAGGGAATCTAATCTTTTGTGAAAAAAAAGCACGTGGGTTTCTCAGCGAATTTGCACCTAAATGGAGATTCTGTCTGCTGACTCTTTTGTTGTGTTATGTAGAACTTCGACACTGATGCGAGTGCTGTGGGCGTAGACGGTGTCTGGGATTCCAGTGAAAAGCAGCAGTCCTTGAGTGAGGCTGTAGTTGAACATTTGTACCAACAGGGGTTGTTGAATGTTGCTGAAGAACTGTGCCAGGTAAGTGTAAGTATGTGTGTGTGTGTATGTGTACATACGTGTGTGTACAGAATGGCTGTCCCACGTGCAGTGGCTGAGACTAGGGCCTGTCCATGGTGGTTAAATGTTCACTTCCTCCCATGTGTACTACACACACCAATAATCCAATCCCAATGTCCTTCCATAAAGAAGGACAAGGACCTCACCCACTACAAGTTATCTACCAAGTCTGCATCTTCCTAGCTTGGAATTATATTGTTGTTCCAGACTCCAAAAACTCCCTCAGAAACAGCACTGTGTGTGTTTCCATACTGCAGCAGTTTAAGAGGTTGTCTCACCTTTCCTATTGGGAATGTTGTTAGTGGCACCCACATTCCAGGAATGATTTATTTTTTAAAAAAAGAAGCTATCTGCATATGGTGCCTCACCCTTCCCTCTGTTGTGGACAAATATCGTCATTGGGAAAGTTATATAATCAGAATCTGAAAGGCATGCAGATGCTAGGTGCTGGGATGAGGAAATGTGCTGTTGTGACACAAGCAACTCTTTTTTTTAATCTTTTGAACTGTACAAAAGTAGATCTGGGGCTCCGGATGTCTCCATCAGGAATGATAAGGACAGTCTGGATCTTCTGGTGATGGGTTTGCTTCTGTGGTAACAGTCCAAGTGACAGGCCTGATTTCTACAGACATTACATGAATGAAATGACTAGAAGAAACCATGCTATGGGGCTGTATCCCTGTTCCCAGCAGCTGCTGGCTCAGTTACCAGGGAATGGGACTCCGATCAAAGACAATCAGGAAATGAAGAGGGCAGATTAAGAGAACGTGGAGCTCTGATTTGCTGCACAATCTGAAATGCTGCTGGAAGGATGGTGGAAAATCTAATTGTAACTTTTCATAAGGGAATTGGTCAGTCCTTCTGGAGTTATAAAGGGCGGTTACATCAGAGATTGAGGCCGTTCAGCCCATCATAGGATAGGATAAATAGACAAAGTCTTTTCCCTGGGGTCGGGGAGTCCAGAACTAGAAGGCAGTCGGCATGGATGGGTTGGACTGAAGGGTCTGTTTCCATGCTGTACATCTCTGTGACTCTATGACATCAGACTAGTTGAAAGAGAAAGTTGTGGGGAAGGGACGTGAGGTGTGGGGCTAATTCAAAAACTTCCTTTCAAGGGGCAGCACGACACGACAGCCAACCCCTTCTGTGATTGAGGTCATCTCCTTTGGTGAATGGGAGAGGTGTGGTTTTGAATTACAAAGTGAATGTGTAGACTTGTCTAGACCACCTGATGAAGGAGCAGCGCTCTGAAAGCTAGTGCTTCCAATTAAACCTGTTGGACTACAACCTGGTGTTGGGTGATTTTTAACCTTGTACACCCTAGTCCAACACCAGCATCTCCAAATCATTCCAATCCATTCAGTTAGGTAGTTCTGAAGTGTAGTTACTGCTACAAAGTAAGAAAGGCAGGAATTAATTTGCATGGAGCAAGGTCCCACTGAAGAGCTTGGAGACAGTAAGGACTGTGGGAGCTGGAAGCCAGAGCCAATAGATGTGCAGCTGAAAAAACACAGCAGGTCAGACAGCATCCAAGGGGCAGGACAGCCAGCATTTCAGATCAAAACCCTTCATCAGGGTAAATATTGTCGCTGTTCTCACACCAGTCTTGACGAAGAGTTTTGGCCCAAAACATTCACTTTCCTGCCTCTCGGATGCTGTCTGACCTGCTGTGCTCTTCCAGCTTCACCTCTATTGCCTATCATTGGATAGCAATGAGTTAATGAGCAAATTGTCAGATTGGCTGGGACACCAGGGAATCGCCTTCAAGAGTGTCAGGTGATCTCTTTGCATCGTCCCTGAGGGGACACCTGGCCCTCCACCAGTGCAGCACCCCCTCAGTATTGCATAGAGTATCAGCCTGGGTATAGGTCTCTGGAATGGGAGATTAAAGCCACATTGTCCGCCTTGGAACAGGACCTGTCGCTGCCTGGATTACAACAGTTACTATAAATTCTGATGGAATGTTAGTTATTTGTGAGTGCTGAACACGTCATGATACGTCCTATTTTTTCCTCTAGGAATCTGGAATATGTATTGATCTCCGTCAGAAGGAGCCCTTTCTGGAATTGAACAGGATTCTCGAGGCACTACGAATGCGAGACTTAAGGCCAGCATTGGAGTGAGTCACTTCCTCGATTCCAATTTCCTCATTTTATCCCTTCCTCTGCCTGACCCCACTTTGGTAAGGTGACCGGGTCTACTGAGACCCTGACACTACCCACAGTGTTGTATAACTCCAACCCTTCTCACTGATGCTCTGAGCATTTTGATTTATTGGCGATACCCCACTTACTCCCAATCATGTGTGGATTTTGATATAAACTTCATTCATTGATGCTGGCTTTAAAAAGAGTAGCGTCACCGGTAGGCAGGGTAGTGAAGAAGGCATTTAGCACATTTGCCTTCATTGGTCAGAGCATTGAGTACAGAAGTTGGGAGGTCATGTTGTGGCTGTACAGGACACTGGTTAGGCCACTTTTAGAATATTGTGTGCAGTTCTGGTCTCCCTGCTGAAGAAAGGATGTTGTGAAACTTGAAAGGATTCAGGAAAGATTTACAAGGAT